>NW_020885033.1:158613-172484 GCF_003945725.1 Corapipo altera
AATACTATCTTTCAGCAGAAAGATAGTCTGAAGACAACCTGGATGCACCCCAGATCTAAGCATTGGCACCTCATCGATTATGTCCTGGTGCGACGGAGACGTGTTCACGATGTCCACCATACCCGCGTGATGCCCAGCGCAGAATGCCAAACAGACCATCGGCTTGTGCGCTGTAAACTCAACTTCAATCTCAAATTCGAACCTAAAAGGGGCAATATCCCAAGGAGAAGACTCCAAGTTAACAATCTCCAATCAGCCACAGTGAGTAACAGATTCCAGGCAAACCTTCAAACTAGGCTGGAAAACCATTCCACAGATTCTGCAGATTCCTCTCCTGAAACAATCTGGCACCATATTAAAAACAGCATCCTGCAGTCCTCCGAAGAATCCTTAGGGTTCTCCCTCAAGAAGAACAAGGACTGGTTTGATGAAAACAATCAAGAAATCCAGGACTTTTTGAGGAAGAAGAGAACCGCCCACCAAGCACACCTTGCACTGCCATCCTGTCACGCAAGAAAAACAACCTTTCGTCTCGCATGCAGTAGGCTCCAACAGAAACTTCGTGACATCCAGAACAAGTGGTGGATTGATCTAGTTGAAAACACTCAATTATGCGCAGATACAGGTGATCACAGAGGATTCTATGAGGCCTTGAAAACAGCATACGGGTCTATATACCAGGTACAAAACCCTCTACTCAGTGCTGATGGTCAAACCCTTCTAACAGATAAAACCTCCATTCTGAATCGATGGTCTGAACACTTTCAGACTCTTTACAGTACCAACCGTGTAGTCCAAGACTCAGCAATCCAGTCCATCACACAACAACCAGTAAAGTATGAATTGGATACTGCCCCCACTTTAGGAGAAACCCTCAAGGCCATACAGCAGGTGAAAATTGGCAAGGCAGCTGGGGTTGATGGAATTCCACCCGAAGTCTGGAAACATGGGGGCCTTGCACTCCATACTAAATTTCACGAGTTTGTGGTGCGCTGTTGGGAGCTCGGCGAACTACCATCAGACCTTCGAGATGCAGTCATCATCACTTTGTATAAGAAGAAAGGTATTAAATCAGATTGCTCAAACTACCGAGGTATTACTCTGCTCTCCATTGCTGGCAAAATCCTGGCAAGAATACTCTTGAACAGACTAATACCCACTATAGCAGAAGGAATCCTACCTGAATGTCGGTGTGGTTTCAGAGCCAACAGGAGCACCACAGACATGGTATTTGTTCTCAGACAACTGCAAGAGAAGTGTAGAGAACAGAACAAAGGTCTTTATGTAACCTTTGTCGATCTCACCAAGGCTTTTGATACTGTGAGCAGAAAAGGTCTGTGGCAGATTTTGGAACGTTTAGGTTGTCCCCCCAAGTTCCTCAAAATGATCATCTCACTCCATGAGGATCAGCACGGCCAAATCAGATATGGCAACACACTTTCTGAGCCCTTTTTAATTAAGAATGGTGTGAAACAAGGCTGTGTTCTCGCTCCTACCTTATTCACAGTCTTCTTTAGCATGATACTCCAAAGGACCACAGCAGACCTCGATGATCAGGATGGTATCTACATTCGATACCGTACTGATGGAAGTCTATTCAATCTAAGGCGACTGAAGGCCCACACCAAGACCTTAAACCATCTTGTCCGGGAGCTGCTTTATGCTGATGACGCCGCCCTTGTTGCCCACACAGAAGCAGCCCTGCAGCGTTTAACATCCTGCTTTGCAGACACTGCTGAGCTCTTTGGGCTGGAAGTCAGCTTAAAGAAGACAGAGGTTCTCCATCAACCTGCACCTCAGGAAGTCCCCCATCATCCCCACATCACCATTGGCCAATCAGAGCTCAAATCAGTCCAGCAGTTTAGTTACCTAGGTAGCCTCATCTCCTCGGATGGTAAGATTGACGGAGAGATAGACAACAGGTTAGCAAAGACATATAGTGCTTTTGGAAAACTCCATAAAAGAGTATGACATAATAAACACTTGAAGAAAAGCACCAAGATCAGTGTTTACGAAGCAATAGTGTTGTCTACTCTCTTATATGGATCTGAATCATGGGTGGTCTACCACCACCACCTGTGTCTCCTAGAACGCTTCCATCAACGCTGTCTCCATACAATCCTAAACATCCACCGGTCAGATTATGTGACCAATACATCTGTTCTTGAGCAAGCAGCAGTCACAAGTATTGAGACCATGCTGATGAGAACACAGCTGCGATGGGCAGGGCACATCTCCAGGATGAAGGACCACCGCCTCCCTAAGATCCTGCTTTATGGTGAACTTGCCACCAGCTACCGCATGAGAGGAACCCCGAAGAAAAGATACAAGGACTCCCTGAAACAACATCTCAGCCTTGGCCATATTGATCACCATAACTGGTCTACTCTGGCCTCCAATCGGGAGGCCTGGAGACACACTATCTATAATGCAGCTGTCTCCTTTGAGAACACACACAGGATCACTCTCGAGGAGAAAAGACAACGCAGAAAGAACCGTGTCTTGCAGAATACACCATCTAAGGAGTCTTTCTGTTGTGCTTTCTGCAATCGGATATGTCTGTCACGTATTGGCCTCATAAACCACCAGTGTGCCTGTAACAAATATGGATAGAGCCTTCCCAAATCTTCGTTCGCGAAGCCTAGCCATGAAAAATGATGATATGACGATAGTACAATGGTCCCACAAGATGTATCCCCTGGTGTACCTTTCTATCAAAATCATTCTAATTGGTGCCAACACCTAGGGCGCGATAAAATCGATCCTGCCCCAGGGGTCAGTGTTGCAAGGAAATTGCCCTCTGGCCTTTTTCTCATATATGGAGACAGAGCCTGGCCGGGAATTCCCGAAAAGATAACAGGGGGACCTTGTACCATAGGTCATCTAGGACTGTTAACACCTTCTCACAAAGTGCTTTTTAACCACACTCATCTATCTAGCCACTCTCATGTTAAGCATGCTTTAACTCTTAATTCTAAATGTGACAATTCTGTCAGCTTGTGGAATTGTGGAGAGATAGTAGCTGCCTCTTTCTTTGTGCCAGGAGCAGCTGCTGCGAAAGCATTGGCGACCTTAAACAAATTAGCCTGCTGGATTATAAAACAAGCTAAAGAAACGTCTCAGATTTTATATGAATTAGCCACAGATGCTGACAGTATTCGTCATGCTACTTTGCAAAATAGAGTTGCTATTGATTTTCTGCTTTTAGTTCACGGACATGGCTGTCAGGAATTTGAAGGGATGTGTTGCATGAATTTGTCTGACCACTCTGAATCGATTTACAGACATATCGTGAAGCTACAAGAAGAGACTCAGAAGATTACTCAGGACACAGGGTTCTTTGGTTTAGATAATGTGTTTAAGGGATGGGGGTTATCAATATGGCTTCTTTCTTGCCTCAAGACAGGACTCCTTGTCATTGTTATAGTTGTAGTTGTGCTTCTGATGTTGCCGTGTATTGTGCCGCTTGTGCAAAGGGCCCTGCAGAAGACGGCACAGGCAATTTTTGTCGCACAAATACAGAAAGGGGGAACTGTGGGGAGTTTCGGCTGGACCGAGCCCCTGAGATGGAATGAGAGAGTGACTGAAGATGGAGGCCTTGGTCCTGACAACATATTGAGGCACCCTGAGAGAGCAGAGGGGCAGCAGGAGAGAGCTGTCCCATGGGAACAAAGAACACTGTCTCATGAGAACAAAGACCTGTTTTGAACAGAGTGGTTGAGAAAAATATAAACATTGAAGAAAAATAAGAACAGATGTGCAGGATTGTTGTGAGAAAGTAGAACTAAGAAAGTCTACCTATCAGCTGTAAGAATTCTAGTTTGTGTGTTTAAGTTAACCTATCCCTGTGGAATACGTATGCAAAAAAACCTGAACTTAAGGGGCTGTAAAAGCAGCTCCGCATCTGCCTTTTTCTTGGAATAAACTTTCCTGCTGGATATTTCGTGTCGCAGTCCATTCCTACAGTGACACGGGACAGTGTTCTTGTTCTCCTGATGTTTTCTCCTCTTCTCAGGGTGCATGTTGTCAGGACCAAGGCCTCCATTCTCAGTCAGCTTTTTGTTCTGTATTAGGGGTCTCGGTCTAGTCGAGATTCCCCACAATTCCCCTGTCTGTTATTTGAAGCAATTGCTTCAGGGCACCATACATCCTCTCCACAATAGCCTGTCCTGTAGGAGAATGTGAAATAGCTGTAACATGAGTGACCTTGCATAAGGCAAAGAAAACTTGGACAGATTTACAGACACAAGGCAGCTCATTGTCTGTCTGCACCTGAGCGGACACTCCAAATGCAGCAAAAGCACGACGGAAGTATTCAATGACACCATGACCTTTTTGTTTAGTATGTGCATTAGTAACCATCACATGGGAAGACATGCCAATGGACACATGGACATGCTCCAAATTACCAATTTCATTGACCTGAGTGTCATCCGATTGCCAAATCTGTAAGGCTGTAAGACCTCGAGGGTTAGTACTAGAATAGACAGGAGCACAGGCACTATGACAATCTGGACAAGAGGCAACAACCGAGCAAACAGTAGAATGAATCAAGCTAAATCAATGTCTGAAGGCTTCTGCATGCTGTGGTCTGTCCTCAGCTCCCACAGGGACCACAAGATCATCAGTTTGGAGGAGGCTTTTGGCCAAGCACAGCGTGGTTTTCCCGAAACTCTAAAAGAGGTGAAAAACTATGAAGCTGCGTTGGATCGAAGCATAGCAAACCTGCTGGAACAAACCTCTGCAAAGGAGTTCTTTAGAGTACAAACAATGCTTGAAAAATAAGACCTGGAAATGGACAATACAACACCGCCTAATCAAGTCGCTGTAACAAATTGACAACATATGCAGAATCAGCAATAACATTTAAAGGTTGTTAAGGAAATAACTGAAAAGCAAGAGTTACAACTCGATGTTCCACAATTTGAGGAGAACTTTCTTGATGAACAATTTGATGCTGCCATCCAAATTCTATTTCCACACTACCGCAGCTTTACTTGTCTTCCTCAAGACTGTAAGACTATCTAGGGGCTTTTTTTTTTTTTCATTCAGTGTGGTTAAAAAGCACTTTGTAAGAAGGTGTTAACAGTCCTAGACGACCTATGGTACAAGGTTGTTCTTGGAACAAATCCCAATTGCCTATACATTGCCGTATAACTTTACAAAACGGTTTCATCAGGGGTCTGAGGTTAGCTGCTATAAGGCTGGCCCCACTGCCATTTAATGGAACTCCCACCAGACAGGTATGAAAAAGCTGCTCAGGCCATGCAAGCGAGGCACAAAAGGTGGTTTGGTTCAAGGCCTTCATTAAGGTGACCCAGACGTTGTGTTTCTTCCATGGACTAATGAATGATAAGAAATTTGGCCATGGAACCCAGCTAAAGCAGTTTGCACTTTATATATGTTTTTCAGATACCACTCAAAGTAATGAGATTGTACAGGTACAGCAATGCGAGCTGGATTTCTGCTAGTAGACTCTACGCATCTTTCTCTCGCCTTAATGATGATTTGAGCTATGTGCTCAAACAATCCAGGAGCAGGTTTTTGACAAAAGGAACACTGTGATACGCAAAAATGAAAAATTAGACAATTTGACAATTATCAATTCGTGAAACAAATTTGGAATGTAAAGCTTGTTCTACTTGCTGGATGGTTCAAACTGCTCTGTTAGTTCTCTCAGTCAGTTCCCTCAGTTCCTGAGAATTGTCAGAATGTTTGAGCAGGTCAAATAGAGGTGCCAGCTGGGTGTTTGGCAATTTCAAGTACAATCTAATTTAATTTAAAGACCTTAATAGCTACTGTATGTCAGTAAGAGTTTTAACATTAATATCCAGTTGAACTGGTTGAGGAATGACTGCTTTTTGTGTACGTGAACCCTAAATATTTCCAGGGTTCCTTTCGCTGCATCGTGTCAGGAGCAACTAGTAGGCCAAAGAATTGTAGATTCTTTCTGGTTTCAGCGTCCAACACACACCCAACTGATCCTCAGTGGTCACAGCCAGCAGAAATATCATCTATATAATGACAGCAAAAGACAGTCAGAAAATGGCATTAGTACAGGAGATAATGTTGGAATCATAAACCACTGACAAATTATAGAAAAGCTTTTCATTCCTTGGGAGAGGGTTTTCTATGGATAACGTTCGCAAGGTTCTGCACGATTAATAGATGGAACTGAAAATGCAATTTTTTCTCTATCACTGGGGTCTAACTGGATTGTGAAAAAACAACCTGTCAAATTAATAATAACAATGGGTTATTCAGCAGGAAGCATAGAAGGGGTCAGTAAACCAGGATGTAAAGCTTACACGGTAACTATGATTGCATTAATTTGTCTGAGATCATGCAGCAGTCTTCATTTCACAGAATTTTTCTTTATCACAAAGACGGGTAGACAAAGGACTCTGAGATGGTTCAATGTGATTAGCATCAAGCTGCTCTTTAACAAACTGTTGCAGGGCCAACAGCTGTTCTGTAGGTAGGAGCCATTGCTTACCTCACACAGGATAATTGTAAGGCAATTTAAAGCAATTGTGAGTTGTGTCACACCTTGCAATACAGTGAGCCTAGTTAACACTGTAGTGAGCTTTTACCCCCCACTGAGATAGAGCATGTCATCCCCACAGGGTTAAAAGTGCCACAGTGACGTATGGCCTGACAGCAGCAATTTGACCTTCAGGATCAGTAATGAGCATTGTATGTTCTAAAAAAAAAAAAAGAGTACCTCCTAGTCTCACAACCCCAACCCCTGGTGTGACTACAGAAGTTCGTTCGCCCGGACAACTGACAGCAAGCTTTGAGTATCGCAGAGAGTACAGGTCAGTTGTGGATGCTGCTTGTGGTGCATCAGTAGAACCAAATTCCTCATCTTGACACTCACAAAATTCTGCTTGGGGAACATAGAAAGGTATAAATTGAGCTATTTGTGTACCTTTTAGAAATTATCAGTGGTGAATAAGGTGTGAAAACTATAGCACAGATCTGCCTTGTATAATTAGCATCAATGACTGCAACATGAACAAAAGGTCCTGCAAGTGTGTTATTAGAACAATCGATTAACAACGCACTTAACTCATGTTGTCTTTGTATAATCCTAAACATCCACTAGTCAGATTATAGAACAAGCAGCAGTCACAAGTATTGAGGCTATTTTGCTGAGAACACAGCTGCAATGGGCAGGGCACATCTTAAGGATGAAGGACTAGCTGTTTTACAATTAATATTGCCACCAGCTGCTGCATGGGAGGGGTTTTGAAGATAATATATAAGGACTTTTTAAAACAACACTTCAGCTCTGGCTACACTGATCAACATAACTGGTGTACTCTGGCCTCCAGCCAGGAGACCTGAAGACACACCATCCACAACACTCCAGATGCTTTCGAGACGTCAGGCAGGATGGCCCTGATAGTCTGAAGGGCCCCCCCGCAACAGACTAACCAAGCAAGGCAGCAACATCGACAACCCTCGATTTAAACCCTGGGAAACAGAAAAGCTCAAACAACTCTCACTACTGCCATAGCAGCTGCAAACAGTTATTTGATGGTCAAAGGACCCCACCTTGGCACAAGCTTGCATCATTGCATCAAGGGTAGGTTCTCCTGGCAATGCTTCTATTACCTTCTGACAGTCTGTATTGGCATTGTCTCTGGCTAGTTGTGTAACCAGCAGCTTCTGTAACTGAGTGTCAAAAACCTGTTTCTCTACAGCTTCTTGCAGCTTTTCCACGAATTGCAAGAATGGTTCCCGGGTACCTTGACGTATGGTTATGTACCTCACTCTGGGCTCTGTCAACTCTGCAGCCCGCAATAATGCTTGCTGGCCTATGGTTTTTACTTGCTCCAAAACTAGTGACCTCCTGCACAGCCCACACAGCTACAACCCATGGGTAGCACGACACATGAAAAAGGAATGACACCAGTGGAAAGGCTCCACCCGAGATTTAACTTCCACAAATTTCATACAAGACTGAAATAGAATACCAAATTTTTGTAAGAATCTCTTATTTAACCTCAGTCCTAACATCTTCTTAAAATCTCGACACCGACGGAAAGTATTTTTAAGTCTATACAGTTACACATTCATGTAACTTTTCTCTTTCACACAGTCTTTTTCCAGTCACACATAGGTGGCCACCTCAGACGCTCGTCACTCACACACACATTTCAAGTAGTCATTGACTGTGCACTTCTTATGGGTTTCATAATTCAAAGGGAATTTATGGCATAGCTGCCAACAGCAATCTGCAAATCCTACGTAACTTTCCATGCAAAAGACAAATACGACAAGAAAAGACAGGATATTATCTTGGAAATGTTCAACTTTTCTTATAGAACAATGATACTATGTCATAAAGACAATAGAACTACTTCTGCAGGGGGCAGGACTACCCCCTTTTTCTCATTGTCCCATCTGCAAATTTTCTACCTGCACCTTGCCCCCAGGGGAAACAACCAAATTTCACGTAAGAGACGCGAAATGGAGAACTATAGGAGGGTCCTAACAACCTTCTGCAATATGCAAAAAGCTAAGCACGTATGCTGCCTTATTCTTAATCTTGCTTCAGGGGATTTTTTCGTCAGTCTCCCTTTCTGTTTTTGAAGAAAACGTTTGAGAGCACGCTCAACAACACTTTAGTTTATGGGAGAATGAGGGATGCCTGTACCATGAGTAACATCTATGTCAGAAGATAGAACTTGTGTGAACAATTTCT
Source organism: Corapipo altera (assembly GCF_003945725.1). NCBI lineage: Eukaryota > Metazoa > Chordata > Aves > Passeriformes > Pipridae > Corapipo > Corapipo altera. The sequence continues at coordinate 167,327 of NW_020885033.1, forward strand.
ATTGCATTTCTGAGATTTTTGCCTTGGCATGGCTGGGTGCAGACAGTAAAAAATACTACGCCACTAAGATGGCTACAGGAGCTGAAGTTAGAACAAAGGTGGATTTATGCCAGATGCCAAGGAGGAGTTTTGGCAGGTGAATAAAGTTTTCTCATCTCCTATGACCACCTGTTGTGATCCAATTAGCAGTGGACAGCAAAGTATGTTTTCCTTATGTATCCAATGTAGTGTGAACAAGAACTAAGCGTCATGAATACTATATAAACTGTCTTTCTTCTAATAAAGCTGACATTTTGCCGACCAAAATGGTCTGTGAGCAATCTGTTCATGCCTCTCCATCAATACATCTATTGCTGTAAAAGCAGTGCAATCTTATTTGATTTATAAGTTGGGGCATTGTCAGTTTTAAGTTGTCTTTCCCTTTTTTCCCTTTTTCTGTCTTTTGCCCCCCCCTCCCGCGTCCCTATTTTTCTTCAACACCCCCCCCCCCCCACCAGCGCCCTCACTGCCAGAGAACGAAGGAGGGGGAGGAGAGGCCAAGTTCACCCGGAGAAAATCAACAGAAGGAGCTAGCAACCTAGTCACGTAGTCTGCTATGAAAAGGCAAAAACATAGGAGGGGCAGAAACAGCTGCAAATAGACACGTTTCAGAGGGGGGGTGATTGGTGTAACCAGGAGAAAAGACAGACGCCCCCCCCGACTGCACTCCCCGAAGCCGTTGCTACCGCCATTAACCCACTGCTCAATGGGGAAGGAGGGTTACCAGGGGAAATGCTGCGAGGATAAAATCAATGAAGAAGGGGGAGGGGAACCCCCTCCTGTCACACCGCTTGGGACCATGGCTGTCGACAGTGCGGGGAAAACAGACTCCCCCACCACCCGCCGCGCCGGCCCTCGAGGCCGCGGCCACCACTACCGATGCTGCGCCTCCCGGAGCCAGCGCCGCACAGGGCACGGCACTGCCTGAGGTCGGCACCATGGGCACCGAGTGCGGAGTTGCCTCTGCGCATGGAGTTGTTGCTGACGCATGCACGAGCGTGCCACTCGGAGCCGGGGCTACTGCCACAATCCCGCCAACCCCCGACTCTGCATCCTCCGGCAGCACACCACCCGGCACCATGCACGGCACCGCAACCACCGCCACTGCCCCACCTCCCGATGCTGCCCCGTAGGCACCCACCACAGACAGACAGACCTGGCACCGACATGGGTGGACTTGACACGGCCGCACAGGCACCCAGCACCATGGCGTACGGACCTGGTGCCGAGGACGCAGCCACAAGTGCGCCACGCAGCCCTGCAGCACAGCTCAGACGAGAAGCAGGAAGCTTCTTAAGGTGGAACTCAGTCACAGTGTTCCTAAGGTCGTCTCCTGGTCCATCAGCAGCACTTCCACGCCACAGCCACCATCCCCGATCGTCTTGGACATGTACTGCCGAGTAGTTAGCACTTGGGTTCATCGTGGCGGGGCCACTCGGCTGTCCCTGGCCCCGCTCCGTGACCTCTGGTCCCGGTCCGGCTCCCTTCGACTCCGCCTGACTCCTCTTTTGTACGATTTGTCTGTATGATGGCATCTAGTAGCATTCTAATGTCCTCAGTCTGTGCTTTAATGTGTTTTACTTTTTCATATAACAATTGCCAAATTGTAAGGAGGAAGGCAGCAACTTTTTCTCCCTTAGAGGCAGCAGTAAAGAGCTTATCAGTAATTTCTTTTCAAGTAGAGACAGTAAAAGCAGTAATAGTGTCCGCTTCATATCCCTGGTCCTTGCACTAAAGCAGCATCTTTCGCAAAACCAGTTCATCTAATTTCTCCCCCTTTTAAGCAGGATAGACTTCCATATAGATACAACACTAGATTCCTCTTTGGTTAAGAGTTGTCCCCTTCTCCTCGGTGGCTCACCTGTTCAGATGTCTTGTCTAAGACCGGCCTAGGCAACTTCTCCATTGCTCTCATGCTTCACCCAGCTCCGTTCCCACGGCAAACCTCCCTGCCGCCTGATAGATCAGCTTCTCTGCCGTCCGATAGATCAGCTTCTCTGCCGTCTGATATTCACGTAGATGCAGATGTCGCTGTTGGAATGAACTGGGACACATTATATTCAGCAAGAAAGTTTATTGGAAAGAAAAGGAAGCAGCAGCAGCCCAGGGCTGCAGTTTACAGCCCTTTAAATACAGCTCTTTAGGCATACGTATATTACACAGATAGGTCAATTCAAGTACACAAACTATAATTCTTACAGCTAATAGGTGGATTTTCTTAGTTCTACTTTCTCATAACATCTCTGCACATCTGTTCTTGTTTTCCTTTAATGTTTATATTTTTCTCAGTTACTCTGTTCAAAATTAGTCCTTGTTATCATGGGACAGTGTCCTTGTTCTCATGGGACAGCGTTCTTGTTCTCCTTATGTTTTCTCCTCTTCTCAGGGTGCATGTTGTCAGGACCAAGGCCTCCATTCTCAGTCAGCTTTTCGTTCTATATTAGGGGTCTCAGTCTAGCCGAGATTCCCCACACCAAACTTTCCTTCTATCATAGTATCTCACAGAATTCCCTTCTATCTCTGCTCCAGACCCTCTCCACTCTCGCCAGCCTCTGATCTCTTAAACAGCAAATTTACAAATCCTCCCAACACGGTCCCACCCCCTCTCCCCTCCCTGAAATGGAGTTTGTGGAGACAGTGGAATCTACAGAAAAAGGACTTGGGGGAACCTGTCCCTGTATGAGGGTATGGGGAGCCGGCAAGAGGGCTCTTGTCGCTTTAACTTCTTTTCTGCCACAGATGCTTGCAAAGCTGTAGCTGCGCTTGGTTCTCTGAGTCCCTCTTTCCCTCCTCGTAGTCAAATTTCGAACTCGGGAACGGGGAAGCAGACGGCAGCAGCAGTAGATAGGGCAGCACGGGAGTGTGGGCTGGTTCCTGACTTCTTCCCCCCCCCCATTTCTTCTTATCGAGACTGTCTCTTGCTGGGTTCAGCGGGGGGGCAGTGGCTCTTGGCGGCTCGGGGTTGGTGTCGAGTGGTGATGATGTAGCAGGGCGCGATGGTGGTGTTCAGCGTGGGCTATGCCAGAGGTGGGCGCAGGCATGGTCATGGCTACGGGGGCAATGGCGGGCACCGGCATGGTCGGGCAGGCAACAGAGGTGGGCGCGGGCAAGGAGTTTGCAGCAGCGGCGGCAGCGGCTCCTGGCCAAGGTGGCGCCGGGGGTGCTCCGTCGGCTTGGGATTCTCAGCTGGGGCTCAGTGTGGGCACAGGAGCAGCGGGGGGACCGACTCCACGTGGCAACAGGACAGTGCCGGGCACGGCTCCAGGTGGCGGCACGGCAGCAGCTTTAGAAACACCGGTGGGAAAAAACAGCAGTGGAGGGGGTGGTGGATGGCTCACCACGGGGGGAGACGTAGCTGGCAGTGGCCTCCCTGGCGTCCTGCACTTTGGAATTCTCCAGGACTGAGGACGAACTGCTACTGGGACCGCTGGCTGACAGTCGGGTAGAAGCTTGCACTTTGGAGTTCGCCGATAGCACGATTGTTGAAATAATGAATATAAACTGAAAAGCTGACTCGCTCTCTTTGCTTTCAGTTTCACTACTCGCTAACTGCAGCATAGGCTAAAGCTGTAACTTGCCACTCAGTCCTTATAAATTGCTCTGTTTCGGTCAGCAGCTGCCACAATATATATATCTTTTTGTGATTTTTTTCCCCTGAGTGTTCCTTTATAGTGTCCCACGTGGACACCTCAAAGGCAGCTTGAACTGTGGGGATTAACCCCTTATTTCGGGCCCAATTTAACAAATCTTTAAGAGTGTCTGTATTATAAGATAACTCTCCCTTAGAGAGAATATATTGGAGGAACTTCAGCACTACCTTTTCTTCTTTGCTACGTGCTATCCCCATCTCCTCTCCGACCGCTCACTTGATCAGGGTGAGATTCCAAAACGACAACTTGAGCTCCTTTTCCCGGTGCCGGGGCAGCACCACTCATGATCGGCTTTCCTACTCCCTCTTCCCGTTGCCTCACTGCCATCGGGGAACACAGCAATCTGAAGGGTCTCTGTCCGAGCGCCACTTGTTGACGACGGGAGTACAGACACAAAGCAGACGATCAATGTGATCAAAGCGATGTCCAATTTATTATTTAAATCAGTTTTTAGTTTGTTCCGGGTACATGCTCACAACAAGGTGATTGGATAGCTCAGTCTGTGCACATATCTCATACTTTCAGTTTGTTGGATCTGAGGCTTTGTCCATGTGGCCTAAGATCATACTTGGCATGCAAAGCTCTTTATATTGATCCGCCTTTAGGGTTTTTCTGAGATCTGCAGGTGTTTCATTATCTCCGGTTTCTCAAGGCTTTCTTACTATAAACATACTATGTTCTCAAACCTTATAATTATAAACACATGGCTAACAAGTATAAACATTGCATATTTTCACACAGTTTATAAGTATAAATATTACACCGCTTGCCACTTCTGAAGTCATGTCAAACAAGGCCTACAGAATGCAGGAAAAATTGTTCAGAGAAGTCTCTCTACTCTGACCACACCCGTGCCTGCGCATAATTGTGTTTTTTCAGCTAGATTGATCCACTACTTGTTCTGGATGTCACAAAGTTTCTGTTGGAACTTGCTGCATGCAAGATGAAAGGCTACTTTTCTTATGTGACAGGATGGTAGTGCAAGGTGTGCTTGGTGAGCAGTTCTCCCTTAACAGTTCCTGGATCTCTTGATTGTTTTCGTCAAACCAGTCATTGTTCTTCTTGAAGAAGAACCCTAAGGACTCTTCAGAGGACTGCAGGATGCTGTTTTTAACATGGTGCCAAAGTGTTTCAGGGGAGTCATCTGTAGAATCTATGGAATGGTTTTCGAACCTAGTTTGAAGATTTACCTGGAATCTGTTACTCACTGTGGCTGATTGGAGATTGTAAACTTGGGGTCTCCTCCTTGGGATACTGCCCCTTTTAGGTTTGAATTTAAGATTGAAGTTGAGTTTACAGCGCACAAGCCGATGGTCTGTTTGGCATTCTGCGCTAGGCATCACGCGGGTATGGTGGACATCGCGGACATGTCTCTGTCGCACCAAGACATAATCGATGAGGTGCCAATGCTTAGATATAGGATGCATCCAGGTTGTCTTCAGACTATCTTTCTGCTGAAAGATAGTATT
>NW_020885033.1:172884-248483 GCF_003945725.1 Corapipo altera
AAGTCAACCATTATCATTGCAGTTTCCAACACCATGTTTGCCTAATACTCCTTTCCAGACTTCAAAGTTCTTTCCTACTCTGGTGTTGAAATCACCAAGGATAATGATCTTATCATCTGCAGGAACCTTTTGGGTAAGGCGGTGCAGGTCGGTGTAAAATTTATCTTTTGCGGCAGGGTCGGCTTGGAGAGTTGGGGCATATATACTAAAGAGGACAATGTACTGCTTGTTGAGTAGTGGAAGGCGTAGGGAGATAATGCGGTCAGAATGACCTGTCGTCAGATTTTCGAGTTTAGGAACAATAGAGTTTTTGATCGTGAAGTCAACTCCTCTGAGAGATGCCTTTCAGTTCTGGGTTTACCTGACCAAAAGAGTGTGTAACTGGCACCATGTTCTCTAAGGCTACCTTCCTCGTGAGGGCGAACTTCACTGATAGCAGCAATATCGATGTCAAGACATGCCAGTTCATGGGCAATTAGGGCAGAACGACGCTCAGGACATCCGCTATCCACAGAATCAAGCATGGTTCTGATGTTCCAGAATGCTAGAGTTAATTTGGGTACACCTTTGGAGGCAGGTGTATGCCTTTGTCTTTTGATCTTTGTGCGACTGCATTGGAAAAAGATGCCCGTTGGCCTGCAGTTAACCAACTGGGTGAAGGTGGAGATGAACTTTGTTTAGACCACCATTTCTAGACCCCTCTCCGAGTGGAGCAAGCAGTGCTGTCCTTGAAAAGGTTGCTTGGTCATTCAGGATGCTGCCCAAAGAGACTGTCATCTCCAATCAGTCTCTGACGACCAATATCCTGAACCGCCTGCATGCAGGGTTGGGTCTGCAGCTTCCAGTGCACCTTACACCTGCCATTTCGACCCTTGCCCGTTGCTACAGGGTTTTGCAAATGTGGGTAAGACCTTCAAGCCTGCACAGTGGATTTTTTAGGTGAGACGCAGTATGCATGGAACTGGACCCACCCTTTAAGCCCAAAGTTCATCTGCCAGGGCCGAGCATGCTCGGACGGTGGCAGCGAGGTCCTCAGAACGTAGATTTAATTTGAATGAACTTCTCTTAGATGGATGGCCTTAACAGGGCTAAACGAACTCCATCTGCCCCAGTTTGGGATTAGAGTTGTCCTTCTCCTAGGATGACTGCCAGAAGGCTAACGAGCTCATCCTGCCCAAGGATATATTTTATCTGACCCTACGGTTTTGACCTGTCTGGCATGGACGACCCTACCAAAGGCATGAACCATCGCCAGCATAGCTCACAACCACATAGGGGTACACAGGCTTCATTCCTATTAGAACAATTAGGGCAAGTCTTTCACTTCCTACTTTTCTATCACCTATCTATATATAATCCCAAGGAAATACCCAGGAATAATCCTTTGTCCTGACCACCCTTTCAGGAAGTAACAAAACAAATATATCCAGAGCATGCCGAACCTGGGCAGTAGCCACAGGTGAGCCAGGAACAAACAAACAAACTAACCATTCTGGCTCTCATACCCATCCAAGGCTGGAATCCTTTCAAGACCCCAGCCCGGCTGGGACCCCCATCACTCCAAAAGAACCCATTATCCACCCTGACCTTGTCCTCCACCCACTGTGTTACCACATATCTTCAGGCGCACTACTCACCTGCGACATTTCATGCAGGGCTGTCCCGCCCACCCTCCTGCCAGTCCAAGGACCCCCACGGCCCGCTCGACACCCTTCCCCTCCCCCAAAACTGGAACAACAAACCTCAGTGTGCTCCGAAGCTCCCCTCTCCTCTCCCTCGAGGGCGCAGTACCCACTGGCGAGGCTCCCTCTCCTTTCTCCTGCTGGGGCCATGGTAGGGGCTGACCACGGCTGCACCTGGGGGTCAAGGTCCCTGGGGAACCGCGGCCATGCCGCACCAGCTTCTGGGGTCGCCAGGAGAACTCATTAGATCTTCTTTAAATGGGTACCTTTCTCTCACAGCGAAGAGGATCCAGAGCCAAAGAATGCGGATAAATCTCTCCCTTCCAATTTCCTGTTCAATTTCACGATCTCTGGCAATAGATCCTAGTTACTGTGCTTCATGACCTTCTAAAAGGTGACTTCTAACCCCGTCATCCCAACATCGGAGCATCCAGGTAAGAATTCATTCACCAGGCTGGCGGCTGTAACCTCTTCGCAATTCCTGAAGTTCTGATGGGGTCAGAGACCGGGTAACTTCACTGTCCTGTCTAGTTTCTTCTCTGCTTCTCTCACATGGAAGTGGAGGTGGAAGTGCCCCCACTCCCTCTAATGAGTCACTGTCTATTTGTCCTGCATCCCCTTCTTCTCTTGGAGGAGCAGGCAGGGTAGTTCCTTCTCCTTCTTCCTCCCGTACTAATGGTGGAGGTAGGCCTGTAAGTCCTGAAGAACTCCTTACCCATGTCTTCCTTTTCACTACAGGGGCAATAGTGACTTCAGATGTCGTGGTTTGGATCCCTGTCTCAGTCATAGTCGTTTTAGCGTATTGAACAGCAGCTCAGTAGGCACAGACTAGACCCCAGTACAGGGTGAGAAGTTGCTGGTTTTGATCGGGGTAGGCAAGGCAGCTTTCCATCAAACAGTGTCAGTTTGCTGGGGTTGAATACTTGTTCTGGTGTGAAGTCCCAAGCAACAGGGGGTATTAGATGCCCTATGAACCTGCCTAAATTCATCCACATCCCTTGCCACCCAGGAACTGACCCCTTTAGAGAACATCCCAGTAAATTCTCTCTCGAAGTTGTTTTTGTCCTGGCACAAGGCAACAAAAACAACACTACCCTCCGCACTCCCCATAATGTTTTAAGAGCATTGGTTATGAGCAGTAATATAGCTAGACAACTCAAGTAAGGATTAGTAAGGATCATGGGTGCTTTCATTACCAGACCCTCTATGTCAAAATTAAGAAGAGAAAAAAAAATTGATTTCTTTCCCTTCTGTGTCTTTTAAGGGATAAGTTCCACACCCTATCAAAACTGTTAGTAAAATTACAGGGATCCCCACAAGAACTGAGTGGATTGCCATGGTTTTGTTATATGTTCCTGGCTTAACAAAACAAATAGATAAGTGAGGCAGTTGTTTTATAAACAATTTTCCCTTGGCAGTCTTCCCAGGTTTTCGGCACCAAGAATGTGTTTGTTTACTTTGACTGAATGCCAGGTGTCCACTGAACCTGTGCAGATTCCCCCTCCTCCCAAAGGGGAGACGAAAAAAACGTGAAAGAACAAAAGTTTATATTTACATGGAGAAAAAGAAAGGAAGAGGCTAATAACGCTACAAACACACAGGCAAAGGAAACTAACAGTAAAAATTCTACCTCCCCCACTGAACGGCTTCTTGGACAGGCACAGCTGTCTAGCCAACCATCCCGGAAGGAGAAGAAGGCTGAGTTAACTTTCCCTCCCCTTATATAGCAGAGCTGATGTAACATGGTATGGAATATCCTCTTTCTCCTGGGAAAAGGAAGTGCTATTTGACTACACAAACCCACTACAGCAAGATGGTACGTTTTGAAGGGTGTATCAAGAATGTCTATGGAGCTCTGGGTGTGAGGGTTGTAGTGGTTTAAACCTTGTTTTCCCCCAGAGGCTAAAAAAATGGTAAAACCCCAAGGGGTGGAAACCCCTGGAAGTTTTGAAGTCTTGTCCAATGGGCGCTCCTGCAAAATGTAAACATTCCACAAGCTGACCGGAAGAGACGAGTTGTAGTTTTGGTAGTAGAAGAAGTGACCATGTTGTAGGAGCCACAAGGAGAGGGCAGGAGCCCTCAGGGGGGACCTCTGCCCCCCCCCCCCCCCCCCCCAGGGGGGGGCTACAGAGACTTGGAACAGTGTTAAGCTGGACTATGTGTCTGTAGCTGTGAGCTGGGGGATGTTTTTTTCCACTGTGAGTGAGCAGAGACAGAGAAGAAGAAGTGGCAGCGTCCAGAGGTTATGACTAAGAGCCAAGAGATAACTGAAGGAACAGTAAACAGCATGCAACCAAGGAAGACTCAGAGTTGCTCGAACCGTGATAGAGAGCCGGCAGCAGAGAGACAGAGTTTTTGGGGTAAGAACTGTACCAGACCCCCAAACTCCTTTGAGATCCCTCTTGGAAAGGAGGGACATGGACTCCTATTAAGGAGAAGAGTTTTGGACATGCAGCACCGGAGAGAGAGAGAGAGAGGAGCTAAGAAACTCAAAGGTGTCCCGGAGCTGGACCGGGACGGAGAAGGAATGTGGGGGGGGAGTTGACCTTGACCCCCCCCCTTCCCGCTGCTGACAAACCTGGCAGCCTGAGACGGAGCACAGGAGCTCTGGTAGAACTCTTGAGGCAAAGGCTTGCAACTGAATGCTGCCCAAGATGTTCTGACTCAGGGGTGAACCCCTGAGGAAGGGACTTTCACGAAGATGCCTCTGCATTTCGTGATATACCTGTGGTGAAGCGAGTCTTGTCCCTGCTGGCAGTCCACAGGTGAGGCCTTCGCTTGGAGTCGAAGGAGAACCGAGGGGCTTGGAGACCCCCTTGTGTGTATTGAAAAGAGATCCAGTTACAACAACCCAGTTGCAACTGCTGCATGGAAGACAGATGAGAAGAACCTGCTGCCTTAGAAGAGACTCCTGCTTTGAGACTGGAAGGGATCTGTTCTTCTTCCCTCCTGGACTTTTATTTGGAGGGGAGAAGAGATCTGATCCATTGTAAATACTATATGTCATGGTAGAGAGAGTTGTGATCATGTGTATAATGTATTATGATATTTATTTGTACAGTCATTGTAATATATTCCCTTTCCCCCATTCTGAGTCTGGCGGGTTTTGTCTGGAAAGCCCATCCCACATTAGGTTGAGATGGGGAAGGGGGCTAGGACTAGGGAATCAGGATTTTGGGGTATCTCAAACCATGACAAGGGTAAAGTTATATTAAACATTGTTATACTGTAATTATATAATTTAAAGATGTTGTGAAATATCACAGTAACTTAGTGGGTGTCTTATTTTTCTGCACATTATCGTTCAGTATTTTGCTTCCCATTAAGTTATTTCTCTTGAGATCATAGTTCAGTACTGTCTCTTATAGACTCTCATGTCATAAGGATCTTCATCCTGATCAGCTAGAGAGTTAAAAAGGATGAATGGTGTTGTTTGTCTGTCTTGGTGTAAAGACAACATATATATAAGAGGTAGGAAGTCCAATAACATAAAACCCCTCCCTTTTTTATTCCCTCCCCTCCAAAAAATAGAAGAGACAAAAATGAAAGAAAGGTGTAAGTGAAAAAATGACTATTTATTAAAAGAATATAAAAAAAAAAAGTAATCACCAAGATACAGGGAAAAGTGATTTACCCCAGAAAAGAGGGAGACCACTTGACCACGTGGACCCCCACTCCCTGAAAAACAAAGGGGAACAACGACGGTGGGGGATTTTTCCCCGCTGAACTCAGCACTGGCACTGCTCTACTCATCTAGGCAAGCAACGAGTGAAGTGAGGCAGCAGCAGCAGCTGCTGGTTCTGAAGAGGCTCTGAGTGCAGGGCGGCTGGGGCGGGGTGACCTCTGGGGTGATCCTATTCTGTCATGGCGTGGCTTTGCTGGAGTTTTAGCTCCACACTGCTGGGGCACTGCGGCAACTCTACCCTGTGCAGGCAACAGCAGAGGGGGAGTGGTTCTGATGCGGCAGAGGCGAACTGCTGAGTTTTCCTTTCGCTTTCAGATGGCAGTGGCACACGGGGACTGGGACAACCTCCAAAGTGCTCCGAGACCTGAGCTGTGGTGATTCCCCTGACTTCAGTATGGGATAAACAGTAAACCGACTGTCCAATGGTGTATCTGGGCTCGGTTGGAAAGTGAGAGGATGGCTGGGTGCCCCAGAAAAAATGTGGGCCTGTTACTCAGTGGGGCAGAAGATCCAGTGACCAATGGCATGGAAAAGGCCATTCATTAATTGCCCTTTTTTTACTTCAGTTTTCACCACTAAGTACTGCCCTAAGACCTCTCAGATACCTGAACCTCCTAGCAGTCTGTAGGAGTGAAGCATTACCCATAGCGGAGAACAATACAGTTAGAGAACATTAAAGCCAATTGAACGGTGGTCTATGGGACCAGACAGGATGCTGTTCTGGTTCCTGCCAAGATATGGTTAAATTTTTGCAGTAACCAGGAGAGGGTGTGACTAGGGCCCAGAGGTTATTCTATACCACCTCACATCATTGCCAGGGACGGGGGAAAGGAACTCTTACTTCAGGTCAAGAAAATGTGGTGGAGGGAGCCGTCCAGTATCATCTATTATCAGGAATGTTTCTCTGTGTGAATAATTTCTTTTCTTATACCTTTTATTATTAAAATTGTTACTGTTTCTGTTCATTTTCTTATCTCATTACTGTTTCCAGTAAATTGTTTTTATCTCAGCCTGTGATTTTCACCTTTTGTGCCTCCAATTCTCAACTCCATCCTGCTGGAGCGGGAAGGGGGAGGGGAAGGGGGAGTACCGAGCAAGCAGCAGTGTGGTTTGTAGACTCGGTGGGAGAACTAAATTGGGGAGTACCATTCCGAAACCACAACAGCCTTAATTGGCACCCAGTCTGGGGCACAAAGGGTTGAGATAACAACAGATGTGCCTAGAGTGGGTTGGAAACAAATTTGATCTAAGCATTTGTTGTATTAGGTACAGAACCACTGGTCACAATGTTGCTTGGTCTGTTCATGTGGGCATGGTACCGAACCCTGTATATGTTCCCATATGTGCTCCTCGACGTACTCTTTTTCAGAGCAGGGAGGGAGAAGAATCAGGATTGCTTTGATGCTGTACTGTGTGACATCTGTTTATGACATGATACCATCAAGGGCAATGAGGGTCATTTGGAATGTGTATTCAGTGTTGCCCTTCTACCCTGGCCTGGGGTGCTACCTGTGGGAATTCATTTATAATTGTACCTGGTCTGGGGGGGGGGAACAGGGGAGGATAATTTTCCCCTGCTTTTCACCCCCTTTTCCTCCTTCAGGCCTGTTACAACAGCTTTTGAGAATTTAGAATTTCCCTTGGATGTTAAGAAAAGCATGTTCTTGTTGCTAAGTCTGTCAGGTCTCCTCAGTGCAGACCATACCATATTTAGAGTCAAGAGATTTCTAGGAAAATCATTCAGAGATCTACCCTGAAGATGAATAATCATGAATGGCATGGAGTGTGGGAGAAAATGGGTCAGTTTTGGGGGAAATTCTCTGCTCCAATGGTTTGGAAGTTCACCCCTGAACAACTACAGGATCCTGATAAAATGACAATAATTGCAAGGAGAATGTTGTGGCAACTCCAGAGAGGACCCACTTACTGCAGTGTGCTGGGCCCTGTCTACTATTAATCGGACACTGCTCAATACTAGACAGCACCCTCATGGGAAGGAGGAGGAGGAAAGCAGACCAACAGGCACCATGGCCATTCAAACTGCAGCTGAACCAGAGGGACAACTCGTGCTGGTAGCAGTTGCCCCTATACAGAAGAAGAAGTCCAAGACCAAATCAGTTTGCTTAGTGAGGGATGAAGACGAAGCAGGGTCCTCACAACAGGAGGAAGAGGCAGGGCCAGAGATAAACACCCTATCCCTATCCACTGAGTGAGCTGTAAGATATGTGAAAAGATTTCAACCGCCAACCAGGTGAGACCCTGGTGACCTGGCTGCTCTGATGCTTTGACAAGGAGATTGGGAAGAGGACAGAAATTCTCAGCCTCTTGAGACGACTCCTGTCAAGCATGAGGGAAAGGTATTCTCTCAAGGATGATCTAATAGTGTACCACTGAACTCTGCTGTGTTGGACATGCTGGAACTTCAGTATGAACTGGAGTCCAAGGTAGTAAAGTGGTGCCACCATTGACATTGCTAATGTATTTTTCTCCATTCCTTTAGCAGCAGAGTGCAGGCCACAGTTTGCCTTTACCTGGCGGGGTGTCCAGTACACCTGGAACCAACTGTCCAAGGGGTGGAAACACAGCCCCACTATTTGCCAGGCTGCGCTGGAAAATGGTGAGGCTGCAGAACACTTGAAATACATTGATGACATCATTGTGTGCAGCAACACAGCAGAGGAGGTTTTTGAGAAAGGGGAGAAGATAATCCAGGGAGACTCGAGGATGACCCCCGGGGTTCTGGAGTTGGGGATACAAGGGTCTGCTACACCCCAACTCAAAAAGAGATACTGGCATCCTACGAAGGGGTTCAAACTGCTTCAGAAGTGATTGGCACTGAAGCACAGCTCCTCCTGGCACCCTGACTGCAAGTGCTGGGCTGGATGGTCAAAGGGAAAGTCCTTTCCACACATCATGCCACTGATGCTACATGGAGTAAGTGGATCACTGTGATCACACAGTGAGCTCAAATAGGAAACTCCAGTCACCCAAGGATCTTGGAAGTCACCATGAACTGGCCTGAAGGTAAAAATTTTGGGCTATCATCAGAAGAAGAGGAGGAGAAGGTGACGTGCTGAGGAGCCCCCACCATATAATCAACTATCAGAAAATGAAAAGCGATATGCTCTCTTTACTGACAGTTCCTGCCATATCATAAAGATGCATCAAAAATGAGAAGCTGCCATATGGAGTCCTATGCAATGAGTTGCAGAAATTATTGAGGGACAAGGTGGATCAAGTCAGATGGCAGAGCTGAAAGCCATCCAGTTGGCTTTAGATATTGCTGAACAAGAGAAATGACCAACACTCTACGCTGACTTGTGGATGGTGGCAAATGCTCTGTTGGGGTTCCTAGACCAACAGAAAAAGGCCAATTGGCAGTGCAGAGGGAAACCCATCTGGGCTGCAGAATTGCAGCAAGACATGGCTTCCCGGGTAGAGAAGTTGGTTGTAAAAGTATATAATGAAGATGCATGCATACCCAAGAGTCAGGCTACTGAAGAGCATAGCAACAGGTGAATCGAACTGCCAAGATTAAAGTGTCTCAGGTAGACCTGGACTGACAACATAAGGGTGAATTATTTCTGGTTCAGTGTGCCCATGATGCCTCAGGTCATCAGGGAAGAGGCTGGAGAAATGGGCTGACAGGAATCTCAGTGAGTTTAAGGAAAGGAAATTTCCCAAATTTGGGATGGAACAACTCCATACACCAGTACAGGTATCAGGTTGACTGACTAGAGAACAGATTTGCAGAAAAGGACCTGGGATCCTAGTGGACAATTAGTATATGAGCCAGCAGTGTGCCTTTGTGGTCAAGGGCAACTGCATCCTGGGATGTATTAGAAGTAATGTAACCAGAAGGTTAAGTGATTCTTTTCCCCCCCTCTATTCAATATTGATGAGACTGCAACTGGAGTCCTGTGTCCACTCTTGGGCTCCTCAGTACAAGAAAGACTTGACATACTGGAGTGAGCCCAGCAGAGGACCACCAAGATGGTCAGGGGGCTAGAGCATATGGCGCAAAAGGAGAGACTGAGAGTTGGGATTGTTTAGCCTTCAAAAGAGAAGGAAGGACAAGAGGCAATGGGTCCAAGCTGAAACATGGGAAATTCCACTTAGATATTAGGAAGCTTTTTCCCCATAAAGATGTCAAACACAAATAGAGACCATTCTTGGGGAGTGGGGTGGATTGGACTAGAGACCTCCAAATGTCCCTTTCAGCCTATATAATTCTATAATTCAATAAATGCCCATCATCGTCCACTTGTTTTCTTGTTCCTCTAACTGAGCTACTACAACAGCTTAGGAAGCTTTAAGGACTTCCCGAGCTATAGAAAAAAGATATTAGTACAAACTACTTTCATCTAGTTTAAGCAAAGGTGGTTGATTTTATCTCAGAAATATGCTAGTTGTACTCAGATCATCTGTACTCACATCCCACTCACCGTGGTGAACAGCATCTTCTAGCTGGAAAGAGAGAACAGTTTGGGACAACATCTTTTTAAACACCACTCCAGCTAGATCTGTGAAAGTATGTCTGACTATGCCCTAAACTCTAGTTGTGAAGACATCTTCGGATTTTGGGTGCATAGTATTTCCTTCGGAAAACAGTTCTATTCATAAAATTGTTCAGAAAAAACTGTCGACAGCACCACATTGTAGTCAAGATTTCTTTTTGTTTGTTTTCTTTTTTAATACTCTTAGGTTTATCCAGTTACTGGGGAAGAATACATACAATGGTGTTTAGTGAAATATGGAATAAGATCAGGAATAACAGCATAAAGTCAACACAGCAACTCTATTTGGCATACTATTAGCAGAAATAGATAAAGGTTTGACTGCCTCGGTTCCTTTGTGGAATAATAATTGACTTTATATTTGTGATGGCTTTTTGCACAGTTTAGATTGTTGTGGACTATATGCATTTTTTACACATTAGAAGTGATTGTCTGAGGTGAGGCAAATTAAATACATTTAAAATAACTTGATATAAAATGTAATTTACTTGATAATATGAACATTGTGCAGAAAAATCACCTTGCAGAAGTAATAAAAATGGTATTTTGATGTGTAACCCATCATATTCTGCTATATTCTTACAGTACCTTGCATTTCCCTGAATTTCCACAATTTCTTCCATATTGTATGCTATGGGATATATATTACAGCATTTCCATTTATTATTTAAATTATTAAGCTATTTTAATTAGCGTTAACAGTAACAGAGGCTGAATCCTGAACATTCTGGTAACACTGATGCTGAAAAATAATCTAATAATATGACCAAATACTGTCAGTTGGGATGAGTATTGATCCAGGGACCTACAGGCCTATCAGCCTGACCTCGGTGCCCAGCAAGGTTATGGAGCAGAACATCTTGAGTGTGATCACAGGGCACATACAAAACAACCAAAGGCTCAGGCCCAGCCAGCATGGGTTTAGGAAAGGCAGGTCCTGCCTGATATCCAGGTGACCCGCCTAGTGGATGAGGGAAAGGCTGTATATGTAGTCTACCTGGACTTCAGCAAAATCTTTGATACTGTCTCCCATGGCATTCTACTGGAGAACCTGGTTGCCCACAGTTTGGACAGGTGCACTTTTTGCTGGGTTAAGAACTGGCTGGATGGTCAGGCCCAGAGAGTGGTAGTGAATGGTGTTGCCTCCAGTTGTCGTCCAGTCACTAGTGGTGTCCCCAAGGGCTCAGAATTGGGACCAGTCCTGTTTAATATCTTTATTGATGATCTGCATGAGGGGATAGAGTGTACCCTCAGTAAATTCATGGATGACATCAAATTGGGTCAGAGTATCAATCTGCTGGAGGGTAGGAAGGCTCTGCAGAGGGATCTGGACAGTCTGGATTGATGGGCCAAGACCAACAGCTGCATGAGGTTCAACGAGACCAAGTGCCACATTTTGGCCACAATAACCCCCTGCAGCACTACAGGCTGGGGGCAGAGTGATTGGAAAGCAGTCCAGTGGAAAAAGACTTCAGAGTGCTGGTCGACAGTCGACTAAACATGAGCCAACAGTGTGCCCAGGTGGTCAAGAAGGCCAATGGCATGCTGGTTTGTATTGGAAATAATGTGGCCAGCAGAACCAGGGAAGGGATTTTCCCTCTGTACTCAGCACTGGTAAGGCCATACCTCGAGTGCTGTGTCCATTTCTGGGCCCCTCAATTCAGGAAGGATACTGAGATGTTGGAGCAGATCCAGAGAAGGGCAACTGTAGCAAGCCAAGTGTGAGAACAAGAAGAAAAAGGCCTGAGAAATGTGTAAAGATGACCTTGTGTTGTTTTCTCTAGGCTGTGATTTACTGCCCAGAAACGAGCTCAGTTATTCTGTTTGCATTCTTACCATATGTGGGTGTGAAAAGGAGGTCCTTGAAACTCCAAGGTCTGTGTATGTGTGGTGTGTGTGAACAGGCTGGCCTGAGAGAGTGACGGATGTGTGACTTGCAGCTGTGCTCTATCTTAATTTGCTTAACCACTCCCAGTTAAAAGTGAATGATATAAAAACCTTGAGTCATGGGGGAATAAACTGATTTCTGTCCATCAAGTCAGGAGTCCGTGTAATATTCATTCCTTTCTCTATGTAACCTTTGTTGACCTCACCAAGGCTTTCAATACTGTGAGCAGGAAAGGTCTATGGCAGATTTTGGAACGCTTAGGTTGTCCCCCCAAGTTCCTTAAAATTATCATCTCACTCCATGAGGATCAACACGGCCAAGCCAGTTATGGCAATGCACTTTCTGAGCCCTTTCTAATAACTAATGGTGTGAAACAAGGCTACATTCTCGCACCAACCCTATTCACAGTCTTTTTCAACATGATGCTCCAAAGGGCCATGGTAGACCTCGAGGATCAGGACGGTATCTACATTCGATACCGTAATGATGGAAGCCTTTTCAACCTAAGGCGACTGAAGGCCCACACTAAGACCTTAAACCATCTTCTCCGGGAGCTGCTTTATGCTGATGACGCCGCCCTTGTCGCTCACACAGAAGCAGCTCTGCAGCATTTAGTATCCTGCTTTTCAGACGTTGCTGAGCTCTTTGGGTTGGAAGTCAGCTTAAAGAAGACAGAAGTTCTCTATCATCCCCATATCACCATTGGCGAATCAGTGCTCAAATCAGTCCAGCAGTTTAGTTACCTAGGGGTCTCATCTCCTTGGATGGTAAGATTGACGGAGAGATAGACAACAGGTTAGCAAAGGCATATAGTGCTTTCAGAAAGCTTCATAAAAGAGTTTGGCGAAATAAACACTTGAAGAAAAGTACAAAGATCAGTGTTTACAGAGTCATAGTGCTGTCTACTCTTTTATATGGATCCGAATCATGGGTCATCTACCGCCACCACCTGCGACTCCTAGAACGTTTCCATCAACGCTGCCTTCATACAATCCTAAACATCCACTGGTCAGATTATGTGACTAATACATCTGTTCTAGAACAAGTAGCAGTCACAAGTATTGAGGCCATGTTGCTGAGAACATAGCTGCGTTGGACAGGGCACGTCTCAAGGATGAAGGACCACCGCCTCCCTAAGATCATGCTTTATGGTGAACTTGCTACCGGTTGCCGCATGAGTGGAACCCCAAAGAGAAGATACAAGGACTCCCTGAAACAACATCTCAACCTTGGCCATATTGATCAACATAACTGGTCTACTCTGGCCTCCAACTGGGAGGTCTGGAGACATATAATCTATAACGCTGCTGATGCCTTTGAGAACAGACAGGATCACTCTCGAGGAGAAAAGACAACGCAGAAAGAATCGTGCCTTGCAGAATTTACCATCTAAGGAGTCTTTCTGCTATGCCTTTTGCAACTGGACATGCCTGTCTCGTATTGGCCTTTTTAGCCACCAGCGCACTTGTGTCAAACGTGGGTAGAGACCTTTCCCTAATCTTCGTTCGCGAAGCCCAGTTATGATGATAGACAACGAAGTTGTTGAAGGGTCTAGAGGATAAGTCATATGAGGAGTGGCTGAGGGAGCAGGGGTTGTTTAGCCTGGAGAGGAGGAGACTCAGGGGAGAGACCTTATCACTCTGTCATCATGGCTAGGCTTCACGAACGAAGATTTGGGAAGGACTCTACCCACATTTGCTACAAGCGTGCTGGTGGCTAAAGAGGTCAATGCGAGATAGACAAGTCCAGTTGCAAAAGGCACAGCAGAAAGATTCTTTGGATGGTATCAGCAAGACACGATTCTTTCTGCGTTGTCTTTTCTCCTCGAGAGTGACCCTGCCTGCATTCTCAAAAGAAGCAACAGCATTAAAGATAGTGTGTCTCCAGGCCTCCCGACTGGAGGCCAGAGTAGACCAGTGATGAAGATCAATATGGCCAAGGCTGAGATGTTGTTTCAGGGAGTCCTTGTATCTTCTCTTCGGGGCTCCTCTTGAGTGGCAGCCAGTGGCAAGTTCACCATAAAGCAAGATCTTAGGGAGACAGTAGTCTTTCATCCTTGAGACGTGTCCTGCCCAACGCAACTGTGTTCTCAGCAACATGGCCTCAATAATTGTGACTGCTACTTGTTCTAGAACAGAAGTATTAGTCACATAATCTGACCAGTGGATGTTTATCACTCTGTACCACTACCTGAAATGAGGTTGTAGCCACATGGGGGTCAGTGTCTTCTCATAGGCAATGAACAACAGGGAGAGAGGACCTCATAGCCTCAAGCTGCACCAGGAGAGGTTGAGGTTGGACATCACAGAAAGGATTGTTAAACATTGGAATGGACTGCCTGGGGAGGTGGTGGAGTCACCGTCCCTGCAGGTGTTTAAGGAAAGACTGGACATGGCACTTAGAGTCATGGTCTAGTTAACATGGTGGTATTTGGTCAAAGGTTGATCACAGTGGTTTTTTCCAACCTAATTGATTTTGTGATTCTGTGAAAGAAGTTGACTGTATAGCTCCTTCTCTACCCGATGTGTGCTGGAACTAAACCCACTCAGTCTCAACCAAAACACCAACTAAAACAGGATGTCTCAGTTTTCAAACCAAGTGGGAGGATATTGTAAACGTAAATCTGGCTTGTCATCAGAGTATAAAGATTTATAATATTGTCTGGTAGAATTCATTGTAGAAGTTGGTATTGTATTTGTAATAAGCTTTTGGACCTCAGTTGAAATAAACTGTTTGAGATAGGCAACTGTGGATTATAATGCTCATAAACTGAATTTCCATAACAAAATAAATTCAAGCTCTAGAAGGCAGATTTCCTGTCTTTTTTTCCTAAACTTTATATGAAATACCTTTTTTGATCCTTGTGTTCCAAGCTCACTTCAATGCTCTAGCATTCTGTTACTTGGTGGGTCTTCCCCAATTAAAATAGCATTCTACATTTTTATACGCAAAACACACTGCTTGGAACATACATTAGAGATCTATGAGAAACATGGCTTGATAAGATAGAGACTTTATTCTTTGTTTTCAGGTTAAGTACACTAAAATAAGTTAATGCTGCAAATATTTTTCACAATTTTACTAGAGTGAAACTTGAGGTAGTAGGCTATGGGGGGTCATATATTAACAGACGGCAAAGACTTCTTGCTCCTAACAACCCTCTTTTAGCTAGCTAATTTTAGAATGGAGTTATTCTTGATATTTAAACTAATGTATTATATTCTGCAGTTATTGGAAGCATGAACAGCTATTTAATCAAGTTGACACCTTAAATAATAATTTCATTTGCAATCTGAGAAACAGAGTTAGTTTTTTACTCCTGATACTGTTACATAAATATTAACTGACTTATTTAAAAGGCAGAAGTTGAAATAATTTTTCTTCCAAAATCAATAGCATTACAATCTAAAGTATTTAATTATATAAACCCCCAAACAATTCAAATGTCAAATGTTTGTAACAAGAAAACAAATTTATTTATTTCAGAAGACGATACACAATTTTGTTTTGAAAAACACAAAAAACCTAACCTGAGTTCATGTCTGAAATATTCAGAAAAATCCTACTGTCTTTAGCATGTTCCAGTCATTAATTTTAAACAACACACTAAAAGTTAATATATTTTTATAATTATAAAAGTTTCCTAGTTATCATACAGTACACAATACAAATTACCCACAAACTATTATTTAGCTCCTTCCAATTTTGAGAGGACATGAGATACTAAAAGATTTAGCATTTCTCACCAAAAAAAATCACATCAGGAAATACATATTTAGAAAATCAAATACATTATACAAAAACCATATCAAGTTATTCTGTAAAGATGTTTCCTTAAATAATTAAAAAGTGTGTTCAACTAATTAAAAAACTGCAAAACTGCATTATGTCACATGTACAGTCTACAAAAAAGTTGTTTTCTTAGCTTACATAATGTATGCAGTAAATAGGAAAAGTTCAATTTCTCCTAGTATTATTACATTTTTGTGTCTGTGGTACTGAATAATGTAAACTGCCACTTACTAAGTGAAATTTAAATTATAGCACCTTAAAAAATTACAGTAGAAAATAAATGAAACCAAGTAAGTTTCCTAGATGCTAAGAAAGCCCTGAGTGATGACAGAATTATTGATTGGCAAGCTCTAGAATTACCCTAATTACAGTTTACCACCTGAGGCAAAAATTCCCAAGTCTTTGAAAGACACTCAAAGTTTCTTCAGTAGCCTCATTGGTTATTACTGTAAATCCAAATTTTCAGTGAAGATGAGAAACTTGTTTTGGTACATAATTATATTTTTCGGACATTTTAAATTGCTTTATTGGGTTACTTCAATATTATATTTAATGTTTAAATACAAAAGAATCACTTTAACGATGTATTTGGGATCCCTTTAGTATTATTTGTGTAAAAAAACCCCAAACAAGTTAAAAGAAAAAAACCCTCTTGTTGATATCAGTGAGTCAAAAGATACTGGATTATATCCCTGGTAAACACCAATCAAGGTGAGGTTGTCCCTCCACAGTTTAAATTCTTTTAAAATATTTATAATTTTAAAGTTCACCCAGTGCTGAAAATTCTTGAAGACATTTGTACCACAATCAAGTAAGTACTTAAGAACATAAGAGCATTTCCCTGATTCTGATTTAAGTGAGGCTCATTTTGATGCTCATAGTCTTGTTATGGACTTCTTTACAGTGAATTTCAGCCTTAATGATCAATTTGCAAGAACAATTTTTGCAAAAACTTAAATTACTCAGGGCTTGCAGTCCCAATAATTTAATTGCCAAGTTCCTTTTTTTAAAAGAAAAAAATCAGAATAAACCACGAGTTTAAATGATCAAACTGAGGCATATTTTCCTCAAACAAAAACTAGGCAGTCACTTCGTAAGTGGCTTTTACTATTTCTTAAGCAAAGTGGGTAAATTAAACTTAGGTCTTCTGGCATATAAAATCACTAGCAGCAATGTTCAAGGCATGCAAACTGAGGAGCATTTACAATAAATTATGAATAAAATATTGTTAAATTAAAACCCTTTGAGTATTGCATTCTAATTATGCGTGAATTTGAGGACCCCTGGTGGTCTAGTGGTTAGGATGCGGCGCTCTCACTGCCCCGGCCTGGGTTTGATTCCTGGTCAGGGAACTCCGCTGGGCAGATGGAACTCGTCAGCCCTGTAAGGCCATCCATCTAAGAGAAGGTCACTCTAAACAAACCTACTTCCTGAGGACCTCTCTGCCACCGTCCGAGTTCGCTCGGCCCCAGCAGATGAACCTTAGGATTAAAGGGTGGGCTCAGTTCAGCACACACTGTGTCTCACCTAAAAAATCCACTGCGCAGGCTCGAAGGGTAATGACCTTTCCCAAACCTTCGTTCGCGAAGACTGGCCATGATGCATGAATTTGCATTAACGTACTAAAAATCTTTACAACTTACTTGCACTATACTAGTGATGTAATTCCACAAAATGTAATGAGACTTTTTTTTCACTCAGCTACATTTGAATAAATACATCTGCACCTCCTGTTGTTGATTGCTACTGCAAGGAATCAGTAGAAAAGCTCAGTAAGGTGGAATTTCTATCTATAATTTTCAACAACTCTCTACTCACTTCTGAACTTGTTCCCTTTTTCTGGTGAGTACTACTTGTAAGAACAAAGGACTTTTTCAACACAGCAGAAGGCAGGTGCAGTTTCGAGTTTGGTTGTTTTTTTTTTTATTTCTAAATTATGACATTCAATAAGAGTTAGCCAAACAGTTTCCCTGTAGAGAAAGCTGAATCTAGTACCACTGTCTTTTCATTAGTTCATATCACAGTGACTGAATGTTAAAAGTAATACGAATACAATGTCCTTTTTGTCTATTTATCAGATAGACTGCAGAAAATTTGATTGCAAACATACCAAGCATTCTGTAAAATTCATTCTCATGTTAACTAAGCAGTTTTGGTTTTATTTTTAAAGATTTTAATTTACAGTATTAGAGTATTTTAATGTTACCCTAAAGATATTTCCAAAATAGTACAAATATATTGTTTTCTAAAACTCCATATTGTAAAGGCATCTTAAACAACTTATGTCTGTAGAGTCAAATATTTGATTTCTCCAGATATTTATGCAATTATGAAAACAAAATAGCAGAAATAGTTTTGCACTATACAGCACATATTGATGGCAGTGAATAATTTAGCCTAAATCTATTGAGTCTTTTTTGTCTAGCATGCAAATATTTAATTTAGAAACTAAAAAAAAAAATCTGCAGGACAATCAGTTACCTAAATAGATAGAATATTTTCAGTGGTCTAATTAAATTACCTAAAAAGTATATACTTACATTGCTCAAAGAGTTAATGTAAGGCATTACATTAAATTAATTTACTAAGGCTTAAACTAAGCACTTTGTATTTATTCTTCTATTCTTGTTTTTTATTTCTTTTTATCACTAAAGTAGCAAAGATACTAAAATACCATTCGTTGATCTGTTTTTAAACATGATAGTTTTTATTTTCTACAGAGGTAAGGATGTAATTTTCAGAAATTTATACTGATCTGTCAAATGAATGTTTTAAAGTCTGAAATAACTGTCACATGAAGTACCAAAA
The DNA here is from genome assembly GCF_003945725.1 of Corapipo altera. Classification (NCBI taxonomy): domain Eukaryota; kingdom Metazoa; phylum Chordata; class Aves; order Passeriformes; family Pipridae; genus Corapipo; species Corapipo altera. The sequence goes on from NW_020885033.1 coordinate 191,257, forward strand.
ATACTTACATTATTTAAAAAGCTACTTTTTCACCATTTCTTTTCATGACTATAAAAGTTTATTTTATTTTGTAAAACCACTCTATAAAGTAAGTTAGATTGCAATGTAGCACTAACTAATATAAATGTTTTTCTAAACAATGCTGATATCATTTGATGAGAAACACAAATATATCAGGTCAGGTCTTCGCCTGTGGAAAATATTTTGACAAGAAGCAGTATTTCAGACATTTAAAAATGCTTCGCTTTAAATGGAAATGTTTTATAGAGCTATACATTCTTCAGTGACAGTACACCAGCACATTATTTTACACATTTGTGAACTATAGGCAGAAATGCTGTACATCATCATTTTGTAAGTAAACAATTTAAAGAATATTATCCTAATTATTTAATGGAACATTAAAAAAAAAGATGCACAAAGCATGTTACAGTACAATATTGAAACACAGAAATGGGTAACTGAAAAGAGGGGGCTTTTTTCTTTCTTAAAAACTGATTTACAATGAGAAATATGAAAATGTAACTAACTTTTCATAAATATAAAACTTGTGAAATTTGGGCTCCGTGTTTTGAAAAAGTAATTCAACAATACCCATTCTGCCACAGTGTTTACTAAGTTATTTGTGCCAATAGGGGAAGCATCTCTAAAATAATTATTTTGAATTTCACATCAAGATTTGGTAAAATCCACAAATGATATCCACAAACCCTTATCTTGTAGTGTCTAGTCAATAGATGCTTGCTACAGCTCTTTAGAACTCTAAAAGAGTTAAGCAGGCTTCAGAGTAGCAATTCAGCCACATGCTACACACTACATAATTTGGACCAATGTATCCATATTTGTGTTCATGAATCATTAACAATACACATCTGTTTGCAAATATCAAAAGTTTGTAAATTGTTTCACGTGTGTATGTTTGATCTAAATTGCAGTAAATTTAAAAGCAAAGTACACAAATCTTGTAAGTATACACAGCAGTTTACAACAACTTAATTCTTTTAAATATTTGATAAAGTGGTGAAAAGATTACTCAAAAATTTGAGAGAATAATCATTTGATAAGCACAGAAATACAAACTTCATGAATCAGGGATAGTTCCTTCCAATTTGTTTTGATAACTTCTATTAGAATCCATGATATGCATTCTGGTTTGTATGCATATATTTTGTTTTCTTTTTGCACTACATGAACAGTGATCAACTGTTCAAAAGATGTTCAGGTCCCACCACTTCTTAGCAACCTAGATTTACATGTTACAACTATACTTTTCTCTCAGCAACAACAAATCCAACATTCTACCAATAAAAAACCTTTAAGATTTGTCAACACAAAATTTGAAAACACACAAAACAGATCATCAGTACAGCATAGAGTACCCTATGTTAAAAATGAGAAATACTGAGTATTAAATCACATTTTACTTGTTAAAATCTTATAATGTAAAATAAAAGGGAGAAAATATTTATCATAGGTTAGTTTTTAGGATTTATGGTGAAGGGTGCTGATTTCTAAGGGGAAAAAAAACCAGGATGCAGTGGTATTTGGGAGAACAAAACCTATGAGGATTCAGTGCACAGGTGAATGTAGATAGAAATTAATACAAACCTCATTTGCACTTTTTGCTGAGACAAAAAACATCTACAGACATAAGTAGGAACTGTGCCTACATAGAATGGAGTAGGATGGGTTGCCCTCCAAATTCTGCTAAGAAATTTACAAATAATTTTGTACCCCAAAAAATACAGTTGATCTGTAACCATTCTTGGAGCATCTGAAAGCTCTAGCAACAAATTTCTTTGCTAAGAATACACTGTTCATGTCACATGCTGTTCACCCATTTGGTATATATGACTTTAAATAAAAATTGGTCCAAAATTGGATTTTGGGGCTATCTCAAACCATGACATCATGCTAGAGAAAACAAGAGACTCCCTACATTTTTTATACAGTCCTTTCTATAAAATTGTTTTTGTTATTATTCCTTCACTTTTTGTTTTTATTTATTTATTTTCACTATTTTAGGCTAGCCAATTCATATGTCTGCTTTAAAAATAATGAAAATACTTAATATAATCAGAAAAAAATTAGACATTTAATGTTAATTAATATGGACTGTATAAACTATCACTATAAGATGTTATCATTAAAACATAGCATCAGACTGACACCCTACCACATATACAAAATGAAAATATGTGCTGCATTATGTACCTGTTTATTTATTTTGTCTGACTTTTAAAAATTAAAATCTGTCAAGGATTTAAAATATATAACCATGATTATGACTAGGGTCCATTTACTTTAACAACATCTGAAGTTGGTATTAAAGTTAGTTTTGCTTTTCAAGTTCCCAAGCAAATTTTAATTGTAATAAAGTGATATTCAGCTAGAAACAAGAGAAAATATTGTTAATATCAATTTTAGGAGGGATATAAATATAACTTAATAATAAAACCCTCTTTATTTCTTTGAAGACTATGTAACCTGCCCCAATATTTAGGAAATTTGAAAGTGACAGGCACACCTTGTTGAATAAATTTTAAGAGTTATGAAAAATAACAAAAAATACTAAATCAGTTTCAGTTCTGTTTAAGGCACCATGTAAAAGCCGAGGTACAATGATCCCTGATGTACATTCTTAAATGGCAATGATCCATCTAGCCACCTATCCAAATTTAATGCAATTGGGAATAAGTACAAGGGAGGTGTGTCAGTTACACTACCTTAATAAATTTTTGTAAAAATTTAAATTCACTTTATTATTTGGGAAATATATTTTGAAAAGAAAATGATGCAGGTTGCTACATTTCTTACATTCTATAAATTATCATTTATGAAAGCAGCAAATTAAACCAGTAGGAAAAGGCCTGGAATAGAAGAAAGTCATCCAAAAGGAATGTTTTCCTGTATGCCCAGTTCAACATAAGTAGCATGTACACTTAAAAAAAATCAAGTCACTTTTTTTCTGGTTTAGTTTCTATTAACTACAGTACCACTTGACAAACAAAAGTATCTGTGCAGTGATCTCAAATATAGAATCAGTAATCTCCAAAACCAAAGGAATTGGCATGCAAATAAAATCCAGAGCTGTTGATTTTAAAGGAAGCTTGTATTGTTTACACAAGATCAGATAATTAGGTGTGCCTACAGTGTACACATTACCACATTGTTACAATTCTATCACTTATTCTGCATTTGTAAATGCAGTGAAAACACTTCTTCCTTACAGAAAGAAAACAGTAGATATTCCCAACCCTCCAACGTTATGATAAAAATACCCCCTGAATCTCACAATTTCATCAAAATAGTGTCTTCTAGTTCTGTTCAATGAAAAGTACCTTTTATAACAAATTTGATGCATCTGCTGTCAAATGAGCATGCATCCAGTATAAGTCAAAGAAAGTATTTTTTAAAATATTTTGCATCTAATTAAAAGCCTATGCATATGAAATCATTATGACAAATAATTAACAAAAAAATAAGTTGTTTTAATTTTAAGCAAACAAAAGCATTAACATTAAAAGTTTGACAAAAATCTTCATTGACACCTGGAACTAGGAAAATTCATAATATTGAGTAACCAATGTAAAATGATTTTGCTTACAAATTTTTTTAAACATCTGACAAAATGCATACACACATTTCACAACTCTAATAAAAGGTAATGTTCAACACAGTTAAAATTTGATAAGTGAACTTTCAGACCTATTTGCCTACCTCACCCCATTAAGTCCAGCATCAACAAGGCTAATGTAGTTGGGGGGCACTTCAATATTAGACTGCAGTATATGTATTTCCAGTAGCACTGCATTGTCTGATAGTCTGAGTATTTGTAACAATGTGCTCATTATGAAGTGGGTTCAGGAGGCTCTGCTCTACTCCACTCTCAAGCACTGGTTGCTGCATGCACCCTGCCTGAAATGCTTGGTTTAAGTCTGTTTTCTCCCTCTTTGCTTGTGGTTCTCCATTTTCATCCATCTCTTCTTCTATTTCACTTTCAACTTCACTGCCCTCATCTGCACACACAAAAAGAAAGAAAATGAAAAAATAGTACAAAGGGAAAAAATCTGAATACAAAGGCCTTTATTTTGCAAATAACATGAAATATGAAAACACAGGAAAGTGTAGCAACCAATCATATCTTCCTTTTTCCAGTTGTCCATCCCCTTCAGTTCTCTCACCAGGATATACAAATAAATTCTGGGTGAAATTCTGAAAATTTCTTGTGTAAATAATAAACATTTTAAAAAAAATAACTATTAAGGCCCTACAGTATTGTAATCATTATTATATATAATGTATAGCATATTGTACCCATATAATAGTGATATTCACATAATTTAAATTATGATACAGCTTTAGATTCTGCTTAACTATATTTTAAAAAAAATAAGAACTTGTCTTGCTCCAAGACACACATTAGTTCTAAATAAAATGATACATTAGAGAGGTTTGACTGCTTACCTTTATCCATATTTCCAGGGGATATAGCATTTAAATCACCAAACTGCAAAATAAACAATAAAAAGTGTAGTCACAGTCCTATATAAACATGACCTTAGATTATCTATGATGAAGCCAGTAGTATGCTCTAATGGTTTGTTGCTAGTATGAAAGTGCATGCATCTGACTGCAGTCACATCCATAGTATACCAGTTCATTTTCCATTCCATCATATTCACGTTCATACTAAGGAAATTAAAATAAAATATTCTCAGCAATTAAAACAATAGGATATAAACTTAACCATATGGTTTTGGATTTTTTAGGGTGACATGTCAAGGTCTTTGTTGCTTTGAGTGAGATATGTCTGATGTAGAATGCTAGAAAATATGACCGGTGTCCATTTTTAAACTGCAATATTTTAACCAAAAACTTGTTTAAAAGTTCCCCTAAAATGGTGTGTCACTAAAGGCAGTTATAGTGTAGTAAAACTATATGTAATGTAAATAAATGGCACCACTGAAAATAAGGTTAATGGTTATTACAGCATATTCGGCTGACTAGTTTACTTATACTAAAAACAAAGTGAAAAGTTGCTCACAAGTGAAAAATGCAAACTTCTTTCCTCCCTTTCCTTGTCCGAGTCTTTTATCCTTCTCTTAAATGATAAGCAGCAGAGCATAATTTGATGAGTTAATCTCAAATGAAAGGAGTACAATATTTAAATAAATATATTTCTAACCATACCTGATTCAGTCCTTTTCAGAAATACAGAAAGATAAAACTTCAGTGAATATTAAACCAGCATAAGCAGCAGCAGCCCTATCCTTCCAGGTTCCTTCACACATACTCCCTCCTCACCTCCCCATACCCATCCTTTCACCTTAAGTCTTCACATCGCCATGCAAAGAACCACATGACAGAACTAACCCAAGAAACTTAGCCCAAGGGGTTATTTTGCACAGGATTAATTCTCTGATCCAGTTAACCACAGGTCTGCCTGAGTACTTGTGCCAGCATCAATATACAAATCTAAGGGGATGGGAGAGGAGGAAACAGAGTGCTTTTCTCAGCTGCAAAGACAGTTCATAATGGCTTCAAGTGTTTGTCAAACCAGCCTTAGTCTTTCCCATTTTATATTTCAACCAGTCAGTAAATGCAGAGAAACACAAGAAACCATGTATTTAATGAGTGTTTACAACTTCTTCCCTGTTCCCTTCATCTCTCAAAGCTTTAGATTACATATTTTCTCTCTAAGATAATATCTGCCTTAAGTTTGCCAAAACATTATAGGAAGTCCCCCAGTACTCCACAAACATTAAATTTAACATATACTATGTCTGTCAAGAAAACAAGAATGTAGCAATACTACACTTTTGCAATACTTTGCTATAAATGTAATGGCAGAGTTCAATCAAGTATCTAATCAGAAACAGTCATTTATTTTTTTACAAAATGTCATATCAAACTACAAATTAGGCCAACTTCCCATCTCTATGAAAAAGTACATATTTTTATAATATTTAATTATACTATTTAATATATCCTGAGGAAAGAATGATATATCAAGTCATGCAAGGTGACTTACAACTTATCAGGAAGATAAAACATGATATACTGATCATCAAGTATAAAAACATTATGCGTCAGTCTAGTGAACTATCTATTGTATCTCCACATCTATCCATTCTCTAGAACTTTAAAAGTACAATTCCTTGATGATAACTCCTAAGATAATGTAAATTCTTAAGCAACTCGCACAAAATTAACAGTTAGGTGAGTTACTGAAAAAAAAAAGAGGTCTGAGGAAAACAAGACACAGTGGTTATGAATTTAGACTTTTGCTCTGATTATTTTAAGCAAAATACATTGAAATATAGGCATGAAATTATGCCATGTCCCAATCCTGCAAGTACTTCTGTGCTACTTTCATGTGAAACATGGATGAAGATAAATAACCCAAATCTGAAGATGCCAATGTATTTGCAACTCAATCTACAATGAATTACAAATATTATTACAAAATATCCCATAGGTCCATGTAAATGTTCAAAAAAATTGTATATGCATATCCAGATTTATCGCTAAATTCACCAATCCATTGTCTTGCATATTATCTTACCTCTCCCATAACTGCAATAGGTGTTTCTCCTGTTGCCTGAGCAACACGATGTTCGACTAAGTAAAACATGTACTCATCATAAAGCAAGCGGATCAGATGAAAAGAGCCAAAGCTAGCAGCACTGCGTAAGGTTAAATCTCGAATCACCATTGAGCTATTTAAATATGGGGGGAAAAATTATGAAATAAATATCACAATTATTTAATAATTTATTCATATGGAATATACACTTCAAGAATAATAAAGCAATGCTATCCAAAAACATCTGATCAATGGTAGCTTCAGAAAGAAATGTCTGGGAAAGACAATTATTTTTCTCTCCCCTTTTATGAAAGCATGGTTAGAGACCACATTACACAACTAGAAGCTAAATTTTAAAAAAGATGGGAAAGTTTTTGTTTTGGTGTATGCACAATTACCAATATGTGAGCACATGTAAAAACTGAACTTAGTGAAAGGAAGACCTCTGTTAAAATTTTAAATAACAAAATTGTATTAAAATTATTTCATTTTAAACAAAGTAGTCCTTCAAAATATTGTGTCTTGTGCTCACATTCCTAGTTCAAAGGTTTTAATTGGTATGATTTTTAAACTTGTAAAATTTAGATAAGTTTGTGTATACCTTATAATAGAAAAATGCAGATTGTGGATGAAAACATCCATATGATACTCTCAGAAAGTATATGTACCATTTTGAAAAAAAAATAGCTTTACTATGATAACTGATACAGTAGCAGATGAGATGGAACATTTGCCTTGTTGTTCTTTTTACACATTAAAAAATATTTTCTTGTCCCTACATAATAAAAATAGAAACCATGGTATTTTAATAACTAGTATTAAAACATTTGCTTTAAAATTATATAGCTATTCAATCCAAAATGTTTCATGGCATATTTCCAAATCAGGATAAAATTCCAACCTCATTACCCTTACACAAGGTCTTTAAAACAATATACAAGGATCGTTTCATCCACTACTGAGTTGAGTTGCACATAGCACTGTGTTTAATGTTAACAACACTAATCTTTCAGTGGATGAGGGGAAGACTCTTAATTTCTCGGGAACTATTGTCTGATATTACTTTTTTCAACATTATTACAGCATACAGTTCAGCAAATAATAAAATAGATAAAATAATTTAGAAGACTACCTGTAGAAAGACCATTTTAAAAGAAATTGCCGTGCTGCTTTAGGAAAACTGGGTCTTCCTTCATATGGTTTCAATGCTTGCATCATTACATTATCAAGCCAGGCAGCCCATTGCTCCAGAGTGCTCTGCTGCTGAAGAGTCATCTTGAAATCTGTTTCTAGTCTTTGAACCATATTGTCATCACACTGACACACCCAGGAAGCCTGTTCCTGTTATAACACATGGTAAACATGAAAGTAAAACACAAAATGTAAATTATTCTTAAAGACTGAAGAATTAAATGAAAAGGATGAAATACACTTATTAAACAAACTAATGAGTATTTTTATCTTCCTGTCTCTCTCAATTTTGTTGGAAGAAAATGAGAATAAGGAATCCAAAGTATAAAAATGGGCATCAAATAAAGCACACACATAAAAATACAATGAAAAATCACAAATACATTGCAATGTTCCATATTAATTTTCATTAAAGAATTTTCAACTTCCTCCATTCAAAGTTTTTCTAGTAAAAATTTCAGGAATTGCCAGGTTTGAGACTACAGGAACAAGGAATGGAAAGGGCAGTCAAATGGAAGTTGAGAGAGTAAAAGCTAAAGAGGAACCAAGAAACCAAAGTATCATGGTTACTAATGCTTTGAAGGAGTGTCCTGGTTCCGGTCAGGACAGGGTTAACTTTTGCAGCAGCCAGGAGGGGTACAGCCAGGAACCTGGGGTTATTCTATACCAACTCATGTCATGTGCAGGGGGGTATTGTCTTTCCTGTTTGCCGGAGTGTGTGATCTTTACCTTTTTGTGCCTCCAATTCTCCTCTCCAGCCCTCCACAAGGGGAGGGGGAGAGAAGCGAGCAAGTGGTACATGGCCTGAAGTGTTTCAGTGGGAACACTAAATTGGGAAATGCTATTCCTAAACAACGATAGCCTTATTTGGAGCCCAATGTGGGGCTCGAAGGGTTGAGATGACAACGATGGATCCTGGGATGATACCCCCCCCATCCTCAAGGCTCAACCCTTTGCCTGCTGAGAAGATGCAAAGGCATCCAAAGTGAGTATTTCACTGAATTCAAGGGGAATCTTTCAAAGGTACCTTGTACAGACTCTTTAGGTCTGTGTGCATGCAAATGTGAATATACTATAGCAAATGTACTAGGAATGCTGCTATCCTAGATTCTTAAGTACTTTAGATTTGTAAGTTAGGCCTGTAAGTAAGTTACTGTTGTGCTATAGTAAATTCTATATGAATTCTTTGCTAAATTATTTAACTTCAGTTATTGATTGAGTTTAAGTGCTGTTAAGTTTAAGTTAAATGCTTTTGGGCCTTTAGGCATAAACTGTTGATCAAGTCCGGGCTCAGTTTAGTACAGGGGTCTACTCTAAACCTTGTGACTCAACAGAAGGGTCTTCCATATTCCTTTTTTATCTTTACCCTTTCCTATCCTTTTCTCTCCCCCCCTTCCCCCAGCCTCCACATAATTACTATTGGGTTTCTTTCAGTTTGGATTGACTGATTTTGGATTTTTGTTTGCTTTTTCTCGGTGTGCTTTAACCATCTAGTAAGTAGTAGAGTGATCCTTGCCAAAGAATTTTGTTATGCTGTCACTTTTATATTAAACCTGTTTTTGCTGATACTTTGCTGGCGATTCTTTAAGCGACCTTAAAACACTCACTGGCCCAGGGGTGGAAACACAGTCCTACTATTTTCCATGGACTGATCCAGACTGCACTGGAAAAGGGCGAGGCTCCAGAACACTTGCAATACATTCATGCATGACATCACTGTATGGGGCAACACAGCAGAGGAAGTTTTTGAGAAAGGGAAGAAGATAATCCAGATCCTCATGAAGGTTGGTTTTGACATAAAACAAAGTAAGGTCAAGGGATCTGCCCAGGAAATTCAGTTTTTAGGAGTAAAATGGCAAGATGGATGTTGTCAGATTTCAATGGACGTGGTCAACAAAATAGCAGCTATGGTGGATTTAACCATCAACACTATCTCCCAGGTTATCCATAACTGTGAAACAAACAGGCCAAGCGGGTAAAGTCCCTGTGGTATGGGGGACGAAATGGTCGAAATATAAATATGGGGAGGCCTGGCAGATTGATTACATCACACTCCAGCAGACCTGCCAAGGCAAGTGTAATGTGCTTATGATTGTAGAAGCAACCACTGGGTGGTTGTAGACGCACATTGTGCCTCACACCATTGCCTGGAACACCATCTTGGACCTTGAAAAGCAAGTCCTGTGGCAACATGGCACCCCAGAAAGAACTGAGTCGGCCCACGGGACTCGTTTCAAAAATAACCTCATAGACACCTGGACCAGAGAGCACAGTATTGAGTGAGTATATTATATTCCCTATCATGCACCAGCCTCTGGGAAAATGGAATGGTACAGTGGACTGTTAAAAACCACACTGAAAGCAATGGGTGGTGGGACCTTCAAACATTGGGATCTGCATTTAGCAAAGGCCACCTGGTTAGTTAACACTAGAGGCTCCACCAATTGAGCTGGCCCTGTCCAATCAAAACCTCCACGTACTGTAGAAGGGGATAAAGTTCCCATGGTGCATATGAGGAATGCGTTAGGGAAGACAGTTTGGATTAGTCCTACCCCCAGCAGAGGCAAACCCCTCCGTGGGATTGTTTTTGCTCCAGGACCTGGGTGCACTTGGTGGGTAATGCAAAGGGATGGGGAAACACGATGTGTACCTCAAGGAGATTTGATTTTTGGGTGAGAACAGTTGGTAATGTTGAATCGTATGATATTGGTTGCTGAATGACACTGCCACTGTATGCCATAACTACCATGGACAATGAATATAGACTGTTCCAGATACACCAGTCGTGATCTCCTGATGCAGCTTGCAACCAGCCAACAGCACACCAGCCCTTCTGCCCTGGAAGACATCTAGGACAGATAGAATCCACAGTCATGGACTAAATGAACTCAACATCTTGGAGGAACAGCCATTGACTATGGAAATGATACCTCTGCTTGTGTAGATATATATATATATATATAGTTGCAAGGTGTAGGATCTGGGCATGAGGTAGATGATATAAAATAAAGGGTGGATAATGTCCTGGTTCTGGTCAGGACAGGGTTAATTTTTTGCAGTAGCCAGGAGAGGGTGAAGGTTATTTTATACCTGAGATTAGCTCACTTGATTAAAACTTGGTGCTAACGCCAAGGTCACAGGTTTAATCCCCTATATGGGCCGTTCATTTAAGAGTTGGACTCGATGAGCCTTGTGGGTCCCTTCCAGTTCAGAAGATTCTGTAATTCTGTGACTATGCTCTGTGATTCTATACCACTTCACACCATGTGCAGGGGATGGAGGGGGGTGGGTAGCCTTCTGGTTTGGCTGGTGCATGGCGTGTGCAGTAGTGTGGTACTGGGTTAGACATGGAGAGCAATCACATGTGAATCGTTTGCCTATCTTGTACACTCTTATTAGCCTTGTTGTTGTTACTGTTTGTTTTCTTATCTCATTGCTGTTTCTAGTAAATTGTTCTTATCTCAACCCATGATCTTTACCTTTTTTGTCCTTCCAATTCTCCTCTCCAGTCTGCTGCAGGGGGAGGGGTGGGAGGTCTGGTGTGTTTCAGTGGGAACACTAAATTGGGGAATGGCATTACTAAATCATGACAGAGTTAAGACCAACTACAATTTCTGTTACATTTTTTAATCACCTCACTTAAAAAAAGCTTTGTTTAATGGACAAAAAAGGATTGCTGTGTTTATCCATAGTCTGCAATATATTACAGATTGCTTAATGAGTAATATAAATAGCACACAACTGGACAAACACAGTCCATGTACAATAATGAGCAATTCACAGTATTATCATGGAATGTGATTATATTACATTTTTAAGTTTTAATAAGGTTAGTATGGATACTTCTGTTAAATGGAATTTGAGAAAACCAATATTGATTTGACATAGACCATATTCTTAAACTCTAGCTATCACATGCCAAGTTAACAGCTCAACATTCATAGACCCTATATCTTACCACAGAACAATTTTTAATACACCATATACTGGGTCACATACTAAATCACACACTATTATGCAATATAACTATATTGTGTTAAATATTATTTATTCAAAGATCTTTGAAAAAAGCAAAAAGAATTTAACTGTTCTTAGTGAACTTCTGAACTTCTGTTAAAATGAGTTTAAATGTTTGTTCATGAAAGAAGACAAATGTATGACTATCAGTAATCTGGGCCATGTAAGTTAGTTGAGTAACAGGAGAAAAAAAATGTTATTTTTTCTAAGGAGAAGAAAGAGGCAAAAGGGAAACCCTTTTATAAGTCTAATGAAAAATAATAAATTGATGTTTTACAGATAACTGGAAAATAGTTCTAACCAGTTACTTAGGAAAGGTCAGAAATGTAAACACAAACAATTAAAGTATACATATGATATTGTATTTTAAATAAAAATATGAAACATAATAAAAATAATGAAACCATCTGTACTAGAAATAGTGCTGTACGATCAATACTTTTTTATGGAAGATCAGAAGCTATGTTACTATCCAAGATTTCATCTTCAGGCATTGTTCATGCTGTTCATTCTAACAACACACTTAGTCTACACTTTCATCTGCATTAAATAAAAATTGGCAGAATGCATGGTCTGAAGGATAAGAAGATTTCAGAGAAAATGGAAACAGATAATGTTTCTGAGGTTTTATTTTCCTTACAGTCAAAGCAGAAACTGGAAATTTTTGACTGAATCACTGTATATATATAAATCAGAAAAATGTTCCTACTTTGCTTTCTTGATAGAATAAGAACTAACAATAAAAATGAAAAAAATCAGGTAGAAGTTATAATTTTTTTAAAAGTCTGGTTTTTAAAGCCAAAGGTACCTGTACATTGGCAAAATCCACACGGTTGAGATCACTGAGCATCTGGTTGATCTGAGAAGTGTTCTGAAGCACAGCTCGAGCTGCCTGAGCCAGGTGATTAAGAGATGTGTATCTTCTCAAAGTCTGGGCAAAGGCACTTACAGAGGCAACCTATGAAGAATTCCATTTATCTTAACACATTGTATTATCGACCAATCTTCTGTTTCATCTATTTTAATTTTAAAATTGTTGTATTAATTTATGAGCAATTCACATATAATGGAACAAATACTGTTTTTCCTATGGTTTTTTTTTGGCAAAACAAAGTTATTTCCAATCCCATGTTTTATCTTTGAAGTTCAACCTAAATATGACATTTAGCATAAAAGTTAAAAGGTTGCTACTTTTAGATCTTGAATGACATCTAGTGTACAATTGTGAAAAAAACTGCAGTAAACTTTGTTTACCTTGGTTTGTATCATTCTCTGTGGAATATTGATCATGGCACTGGAAAGCCAACCTTCAAGGTTTTTTGCAAAATTGCGAATGGCTTGAGTCAAGGCACCTAAACATTAAAGAATAAAAATAAAATTAAAAGGATGGTAAGGTGCCTCTCTTGAAACCTTTTTCATCCTCAGTATTTAAATATCCCACATTGAGAAGTACTGCATTTATTGGCTCAGAGACTTATTCAATCTAGGTTTAGATGCCTATCAATACGAGAAGGATGTTGATAAACTGGAGCAAGTTCAGTAGAGGGCCACAGGGTCAGGGAGCTGGAGCACATACCTTATGAGGAGAGGCTGAGGGAAGTAGGTTTTTTCAGCCTGGAAAAGAGAAAGTTTGGGGGGACCTAGTAGAAGCCTTTCAATACCTACAAGGTATCAAGAAGATAAGAGTCAGCCTCTTCAAAATGATGCAGGAGGGTGATAAACACTGGGCATAAACTGAAAAAAGAGGGGTCCTGACTTGTTAAGAGAAATTTTTTCACCTTGAGGACAGTTAAGTAGTGTCAATTCATGGCCCTTCAGTGGACTCTCTCCAGTATGTTCATGTCACTCTTGTACTGGGGAGACCAGAACTAGAGACAGGACTCCAGGTATACAGTACTCAACTGGTGATGAATAAAAGGGAAGGATCACCTACCTGGACCTACTGGCAATACTTTGTCTAACACAGCCCAGGATACCATTAGGAGCAGGACTTGGCACTTCCCCTTTCTGAACTGTATGAGGTCCCTCTGGATAGCAGCACAACCTTGTGATGTATCAGTCACTCTTCCCAGTTTTGTGTCATCAGCAAACTTGCTGAGGGTATGCTCTGCCCCATCATCCAGATCACTAATGAAGACATTGAACAGTGTTGGACCCAGTATTGGCCTCTGGGATACGCTGCTATTTACTGGCCTCCAACTAGACTTTGTGCCACTATGACCATGGGATTCTCTTTAAGAATGGAGGACTGCTAGGGAGAAACAGGATCCACATGACTAAGTGAGGCGCAAACAGCTTTGTCAACAGGCTGACCAACCTGGTAAGGAGAGCTTCACACTAGAAATGATGGGGAAGGGATGACCAATAGTCAAGTGAGTAAGTCATAGACTGGATAGGCAAGCAAAGGATGTGGTGTAAACAGGAGGGACATCAGAATCAACAAAATCATGTTGAAAGCAGACCACTTCAAGCATGTGCACATAACTAAGGAAATGTCAGGACATCAGCATTATGGGAAAGCTTTCATACCCTTTTGGGGAAATTGGTATGACTGGGTGCCTCTCTGAAGTGCCTGCACACTTATGCATGCAACATGGGGAAAAATAGGAGGAATTAGATGTCTGTGAGCATTTGCAGGGCTACAATCACAGAGATATTGTGGGATGGCTCATACAACTGGAGTGCTACAATGGATAGATACAGAATCTTTAGGGAAAACAAACCAAGAAGGTGTTCTATATGAAGGAGGAGGTAGAATGTGTGGAGCTTTGCCTAGGGATGGATGATAAGCCAGGTGAGAGCTTAAGGGTCCGGATTAGATGACATAACAATGTGGGTGATGATGTAGGTATCTGATACAGACTACCTCATCAGGAAGAAGTAGATGAAGTCTTGTGATGGGTTGACCTTGGCTGACCGCCAGGTGCTCACCAAGCTGCTCTATCACTCTCCCTTCTCAACAGAACAGGGGAGAAAAATATGACAAAATGTTCATGGGTCAAGATAAGGACAGGGAGATCACTCAGCAATTACAATCACAGGCAAAACAGACTCAGTTTGGGGAAATTAATTGAATTTATTGCCAATCAAACAGAGTTGGATAATGAGAAATAAGAAGAAATATAAAAAAAAAATTCCTCCAATCCTCACTTCTTTCCAGGAACAACTTAATTCCCAACTCTTCCACCTCCTCCCCCCAAGTGGCACAGGGCAACAAAAAAAGGGGGTTGTGGTCAGTTCATAACACTGTCTTTGCCTTTCCTTCCTCCTCATGTTCTTCCCCTGCTCCAGTATGGGGTCCCACCCATGGGAGACAGTCCTTCATGACCTTCTCGAACATGGGTCCTTCCCATAGGCTACAGTTCTTCATGAACTGCTCCATCATAGGTCCTTTCCATGGGGTGAAGTCCTACAAGAATGGACTGTTCCAGTGTAGGTCTCCACACAAGATCACAGGTTCTGCCAAAAAACCTGCTCCAGCATGGGCTCCTCTCCACAGGACCACTGTACCTACCAGGACCCTGCTTTAGCATGGGCTCTCCATGGGCTGTAAGCTTTCTTCAGGGCACACCCACCTGCTCTCGTGTGGGGTCCTCCATGGGCTGCAGAGCGACAGTGTGCTTCACCATGGTCTTCCCCATAGGCTGCAGAGGAATCTCTGCTCCAGCCACTGGAGCACCTCCTCCCTGTCCGTCTTCACTGACCTTGGAGTCTGCAGAATTGTTTCTCTCATATATTCTCACTCCTTTCTCCCAGCTGCTGTTGTGCAGCATTTTTTACCCTTTTTTTAAAATATGTTATCACAGAGATGCTAATAATGTCTTTGGTTGGCTCAGACTTTGGCCAGCAGTGGGTCCATCTTGGAGCCAGCTCAAAATGGCTCTTTCTGACATGGGGACAGCTTTTGGTGTCTTCTCATAGAAGCCATCTGTGCACCCCCCACCTCTACCAAAAGCTTGCCATGTAAAGTCAAACAGGTCTCCTTCAGGTAACTGGAATAAGCTTCATGTTCACAGGCTCCAGTTCTCATGAGGGACTTGAACAACCCCATATCCGCTAGAGGGACAACAAAGCAGAGCAAAAGCAACCCAGGACAGTAAGTAGCACAACTGGTTGCCCAGAGAGCTTTGTGTAGTTTCCATCATTAGACATTTTCAAGATCTGACTGGGTAAAGCCCTGAGCGAACAGGTCTGAATTCAGCACTGACCATGCTTTGAACAGGAGGTTGGACTAGAGACCTCCTGAGGTTCCTTCCAAGTTGAATTATTCTTTGATTGTAACAATTATTTAGTTTCTGATTTAACAAACTGAAAACTTCCATCATTAATTTTCCACCTTCAGTTTTTGCCTAAGTGCTTTTGCTTTTAAAGAGTAAAACCCCAAAGGAAATGGCAATTATTGCAATACTTCAGTTTCCTCAAGTAAGCTTGAAGTACCCTGAATTATTGCTAACATGTTGTTTATTTTAGTTCTGAAGAACAAAATGCAATATGCAATGTTCAACAACAGTATCAATAACCAATATATATGAATGTGTTAAACTAACAGAAGGTAGGATTGCTCTTACTGATGTGAAAACTTGGTGGCGGAGAATGAATGCTGCCACAATAATGAAGAAGAAAAAACCAGAAAAGGGAAATTCTACTATCTATAAGTGATTTCTTTTTTTACTACATCTAAGAAGAAACAGTGCAAGTAAATGTCGGGGTTAACAGCAGGTCTGCCGGAAGGAAGACAGGACTATAGAGGCAGATATTCTGAGCTTTCTGCGGAGTCAGAGTGAGCTTGCTGGAGCTTAGTCACTATGAGTCTACGAATGCTGAATCATCGTGAGTTTGCTATAGGGCAGCCAATCGTGATGTATGTTTATGAAAAAGCACCAAACGTAATGTAACATATATGTTATGTCAAGAGCTATAAATGTCGGTGACTTGTTACAATAAAGGTTCTATCTATCTATCCCTCTCCTGTCCTGCTTTTGGAAGAATGTTTCTGTGTCGCTTAGGCCGTCTCAACAGCGACATCTGGTGACGCCGACGCGATTGCTGCGCTGAAGGGATTTATCTCCGAGAGAGAGTTCAAGGTGATTTTTCTCCGAGAAGAGAGAGAATTTGAAGATTTCTCTCCGAGAGTGAGAGTTTGCAGTGATTTCTCTCCGAGAGAGAGTTGGACACGTGGGCTGACGCACAGGGGAGACAGCGCCCAATGAAGCTTTGAGAGCAGTGGAAGTTCTGCTAGGTCCGGACCTGAGATTTATTGATGCCTCGCTAGGTAAGCTATCGGGGCGAGCCATCAGGAACAAAAATTGTAATGGGACAAAACATGCAGTTGCGGCAGCTGCGTTGCCGTAAAGAGCAAAGCTATCAGTCAGCCATAGTGACTACATTTCACATAGGAAGATAAGCAGGCTGCTAGCGTCCTGAAACCGTAACGAACTGTCTTTCTAACTTTAAAAGATTGCGCTTCTAAAAAACCCACGCCTCCAAGCCAAAAAATGTAGAAAAACCTAGCAATTTATCCCCGGAGGCAGAAAAGAAAGAGTGGCCTCTCCCCTCCATTGCCGCCGGTGCGAGAATTTTCAGCTGCGTAGTCGCGTAATGGCGTCGGCGCCATGCTGAGAGGGGAGCAGTGCATCGCTACCCGACACACGCCACCCCGACCGAGCCGTGCGGGACCGAACCGTGACTCACTGCCCAACACGCTAGGCTCCCCCTCCGATCGGGAGACCTTCCATCCCAGCTCACACACAGTGCCGCCGCTGCAGAAAAAGGTTTTCTACCAGGTGACTCAGCCGAGGAAACAACTAAGGAGAGAAATTCAAATCGAGACGTGCAGGCAAAAGGAGCGGGGCAGAAACAAACTGGAGAGCGAACAAAGGGGCGGCAAAACCGAGCTGAGTGCCGCGGCCCCTCAGCGGGGGCCGGGCGGAGGACAAGAGAGCAGAGCCCGTCTTTGTATGTGCCCTCGGGCTTGGAGTCGGCACCCACCTTCTTTTCTTTCCTTTTCGCAGCCTGAGTTACCTATTCTTTCTTCATGTGCTAGTTAACTGTTTCAGTTTCACAGTGTGTGTAAGGCAAAACACATACGATATGCAACTGTTTTAAAAAGTTCTCACAGATTAAGTTTAATGTAGTGAAAGGCCGAAGTGTCTTGAACAAAAGAGAGGGGGTACCTACGCTGTGCTGGGACCCTGCGAAGACGGCCCCCGCCGCTCGCAAGCGGTGGGGGGAGAGAGCGGGGGAGCAGCCGGGCGCAGGGCGGCTGACAGCGGCGCGCGGGGGGGAGCGCGCTGAAATGGCGGAACGGCGCAGGGCTGGCGGTCCCCCTGCCTGCGATGAAGAATTCCGAAGCGTGTGTGTGTGGGGGAAACGGCTTTCCACCGGAGCTGAGCGGAGGTGGCGCCAGGCACAGCTGTTCCTGCCTCCTCTCCCCTTCCCCCCTCCTCCCCCCCCGCGCGGACAGACGTGCAGCACCCTTTTGTTGATTTGTGTGTTGCAGACAAGTCTTTACAGATTGCTAGAAAAGGTTTTGTGTAGACTAATTTAGTAAAATGCCTGGTTCAAGGTTTCTTAGTTGACAAAGGCAGTTTTTGCCAGAGGGGAAAAAAAAAAAAGTAAGAAAATGAAAATTGGGCCGTTTTAGCCGGAAATTTCCACCTTTGTGGAGAGAGAGATAAGATCTAAAGAGATAATACAGGGAATTGCCTAGCAGCAGACAGCCTTTCAAATTTAAACTGTTGCTTAGTAAGGGAATAGAGGAAATCAAAACCTTTTCTACCTTTTATAACAACAAGCAAGAAACAATACATGTAAACTTCTTTGATAACCTTGATTTTTCTGTTCTCAGTAGAGCATATGCCAGAAAGACTGAGAGGTGGAAATTTTCTTAGGCAATTCTTTTTGATGCAAGTTGTTGCTGAAAACCAGAAAACATTCTGAAAACTCGAGTGCTTTCAGAATTGTGAAGTTTTCTTAAAAAGAGAAATAAAAGAGTATAAATGCTCTTTCACCCAAAGATATTTTGCTGGAAAAGATAACAGCACCAATAACAAACTCTAAAATAGAACACAACTGACTATTAGTTACAGCCTTCCATTGATTTGTTTAGGTTTATTACATTTGGGGATTCAAAAGACAAATTCTGCCTTACTCAGATTCTGTGAAATACAAATATGCGTAATTTTGAAGGTATCTAAAATTGTCTTAAACTGCATCTGTTCTAGTCTCTGTGCTAAGCAGCAGAGGTGTGTCCTTGTTATCAAGTGACAAGCTTAGACCAGAACTGTTGCTGCTTTGCCAGGAAGCATCCCTGATCCCCTGGTATGCTCCTATAAGTAAGACCCTGATTTGGGGCAACCTGAGTGAGTTTTGCTGTAGCTTTATTTAAATTGCTAAAGTTGGAAGTTGCTAAACGTTGTTTGCAGTTGTTAAATTCTTAAATGCATCTGTGTAAGTTAAACTGTTATAACTATTTTGTTCAAGTAATGTGTTTAGAATTTTCAAGCATTCCTATTCTTCATTACTTAATGCATACAAATATTCTCAAAATATTATGTTATCCCAGAAAAGTATATAATATCTGCAAATATTCAGAATTAGTTGCTTATAAATCCTAGCTGATCATATCTTTTCAGAGGCTGGGTGAAACTGCTTAAGTCTGAAAGGACATGACTGTTCTCCAGTTTCATGTTTTGCATCCAGAGAGGCAGAAATCTGCCCTATGAATTACTGTGCATCCTTACATTAGAAAGGTGGAAGTTTCAATTTCAAAAATGCTGTTCAAATCCCAAGCTATGTGTAGCTTGATAACAGAAAAGTAAAGGATACAAAACTATATTTAATCCAATTATGCAAATAAAACCCTTATCAAAATCAGTAATCCCATCCTCTGAAGGATTTCCATGTGCTGGAATTTCGAACAGCCAGTTGTCTCTTCATAATGAAAACTGACACTTATCAACCTGCTCAATTAATGCCTTGCTACTTTCTTTTATCAAAGTTACAGTGGCCTTCTTGAAATTCAGTGTGTTTTGCTTTACGATAAGAAAGAATTGTTCTGCAGTACAACCTGATAAAATGCTGCTCAAAATGATAAAGAGAGTAAAAGAAAATACAGAAGTCAGAGACCTAAAGAAACTGAGTTAAAATTAAATGTGATTGTTCTAACCAATGTTATTTGAGAAGCAGGATTGAAGAATGCTCCAGAAAAAATTCAAAAAACCAAACCATAGAACCTATCTCCTACGGAGAGAATTATACTGCAAAGAATCGTCACTAAGCCTTCAGCCTCAGAGAAAAACTGTGAAATTACCCACAATAACCACTTAAAACTGACTAAACTATTAATAACAAACTTGTAAGTTTTTTATTAAAGGTGAAGAACGCCTAGAAGAGGCAAATGAACAAGGGCCGAGATTTAACTACATCCCAGACATCAGAGACAACTTGGACTGACTTCTCACGGAAGATACTGAATTTCAAGCTGTATTAGCAGACTATAATAGTGACTTATCTATTCATTTTTCTAAGTACCAACTATAGACAGAAATCATGCGTTGCTGCCAATCACACATTACTCACGTAACTCAGACATTATTTTAATTTCTCCACAATTTAGGAAGTTTTGAAAAAACTGTAAGAACAACTAATGCTGTAATTTGCTGTTTTTCCAAAGCTAAAACAATTCTTGCAGGTTGGAGTGCATGTCCCGCTGCAGACATCCGGCATAAATCTCTAAAAGTTACAACATTATACTCAGTGTGAGGGGGCATGGATGTCTTTAACAGAATTATTTGCAATATACTATGTGAATTCTAATAACTGTTTTATTTTCCTTTAGTGACTACTGCTGTGAGACTTCTCTTGATATGCCTAATGTAAATGGTCAGAGATTCTTATTCAGTATTAACACTGTTGAGTAGATAATCCCATGATAACTTATTGTACAAGCTAATTTGATCCATATTTGATACAATATCCCTTCGGTTCAGTCAAGATGTGAATTATGAGTAACTAGGTTCAAGAAGTGAAATACCATTTGTATTAATATACAGCTCTTACAGCATGTTGCTAAAAGATGAACAAAAATATAAAATTAGATGATGTGCTAATAGAATAATATAACCCTGAATTTTACACATGAATAGAAATTGCTTTATAGAGCACTTCATTCCATACAAAATTTCTAATACCCTTTTTAATTAATGTAAAAAGTGAAAGTAAGGATAGTTCTTCTAATGAGAAAATAAATGTTAGTGCCTTAAAGATTAAATTTCAGTAAGCTACAAACATGTCCCACCTATCTCAAGGATAAATAAGACTTTTAAGTACTAACTTTATATAAAAAATAGAATACATGTGACTTGAGCATTGCAATTTCAGAAATTTTCACTAAAATAACTGTCCCTTTTTAACTTTGTTTTGTAGTGAAGAACATGATACAATAATATTCAACTACAAACAGAAGCTTTAACTTATTTACCTTTTGTTTTAACCTGTGTAAAGTGACAAAAACCTCATGTTTCTACTTAAATTACCGATGTTTAAAAACTCCTGAGATTTTTATTATTCAAATGGTTCTTTAACTCGTTGCAGTTAAATTCAAAGGTTTAAATTGTTGTTTTTTCCCCTTTTTGCCCTTCTATATGTCTGCTTACTAAAAGAATAATTAAGAGTAATTCAGAAAATTTAATCCTAATCCAGGTTACTGTAGTCCGGTGATTGCAAACTAAACCTTCTTTCTTTCCTTTTTCCCCTTCCTGGCATCACATTTGTGTCTCCCTGCAGCAAACTCATCGAGGAAGTCCATTCAGCCAAATAATAAGGTTTTTTTTGCATAACTAGATCAGCTGTGTGGCCTGAGTATCGAGACTACATTGTCTCCACAGTGAATTGACTTAAACACATACAAATAAGCCCATGGGACAAGTGGAAGTAAAAATAAGATCAAGTAGTGTATATAACACATGATGTGTAATTTCTCTTGATGTTCCTTAATCATCTCCTTTAGAATGCTCTGTATGTAATACTGTCTTCTTAACTTTGACTTAACTGGAAGTTAGTACCCAAAAGGAAATAGCATCAATAACAGATAATAGTTATAACAGTGGAACTTAGGTTATGAAACAAATTAAGTGCCTTTCAGTTAGAAATTAAAAGTGTATGGGCATTACTTTCTTATGTTCTTTTAGCTTAAATGACATTGTTTCTATTTTGTTGTGTAGAAAAATCAAATTACTGCAAGATGCAAAATGCAGAAATTACTCACCAGTGTTATGTCTTTGACTTTATTAGCCTTTAGTATTCTAAACAAAACTAACTCACTCCTAGAACAAGTTATTATCAATAAAGCATTTTACACATCAAATGACTATTTTTAAATACAAAAAAGGGGGAAAGAGACTATGTATGTGCATAAACAGATGCTAAATCAGAATAGATCTCATTTAAATTTGTTAGACCTTATATTCCTTATAATAATTCCTCTTCAAACCAAGTACAGTTGTTGAATGTGACTACCAAAAAATGACAGACCGAGAAGTACACAGTCAATAACTACTTAAAATGTAAACTGTGTAATTACAATGTAAAAGTATAATAGAAATTCCAGTTATGCGTGAGTGAAGAATGAGGTGGCCACCTATTGAATGACTGGAAAAAGATTGTATGAGAGAGAGAAACTGTGTAGACTTAAAAATACTTTACATGAGTGTCAAGATTTTAAAGGAATGTGTTACATGAATCTGTCAGACCATAGTGAGTCCTTATTCTAGATGGTAGATGAACTCTCTTTTTTCTTGGTGAAGTGTTGTTATCCATCCTCATTGGGAAATGCTGCATTTCTTCTTAGCTTTGAATCAGGGTTTGTTGATACTGATGCCTTGCTTGATCAGCCTGTTGCAAAGGGCCCTGCAACAGACTGTCAAGGCCATCTTTGTGGCATAAATACAAAAAAAAAGGGGGAATTGTCGGGGTTAACAGTAGGTCTGCCAGAAGGAAGACAGGACTATAGAGGCAGATATCCTGAGCTTTCTGCGGAGTCAGAGTGAGCTTGCTGGAGCTTAGACACCGTGAGTCTACAGGTGCTGAATCATCGTGAACGTGCTACAGGGCAGCCAATCCTGATGCATGTTTATTTACAGGCACCAATCGTAATGTAACATGTATGTTATGCCAAGAGCTATAAATGTCGGTGACTTGTTAAAATAAAGGTTCTATCTATCTATCCCTCTCCTGTCCTGCTTTTGGAAGAAGAATGTTTCTGTGTTGCTTTGGCCATCTCAACTTAACAGCAACAAGTAAAGACTGGATTTTGTTTATGAGGCAAAACAGCATGTTTGGTAGAGTAACAATCAACTGTTAATGGAAGTCACCTAATATGAGAAATGCCCTTTTTCAGCTTGAGTAATCGATGAATCCTGTAATTAAAAACTTCTGCTAGCAAAGTTTTTTCCTGGACAAATGCTATGTAAAATACCTAAGATCTTTTCAACCCCGCTGTATTACAGAATGATCTGTTTTAAAAAATGATTGTGGAAAAAATGCAGTTCAGTGTCATCCTGATTTAAAAAAAAGTCTTTAGCTATGAAGAAAGAAAAAGTCTGAATTCTAAAGAAATAATATTCCATCTTTCTAGCTGAACACTATATTATTAGAGGACGGTGATGTATAGAGTGATCACAAATTTCTAATGAACTTTGAAAATGATACGTTAAATTAAAAAATGTTGTTGTCCTCTGTCCTGTAAACAGTGGTTAGCATATCCAGCCATTACCAAAAGCCTAAGCGCCTACATGCTCCAAACATTCTTCAAGTTGATCTGGGTATCATCAAAATTGCCAAAAACCACTTTCAGAGAATTTTAAGCATCTGGTGCAAAATAAATGGCCTAAGTTCATTCAGATAGTTTGTAAAGTGTTACTAAACACATATTAAATGATGCGGCAAAAAAAGTTAGGAGAAGAACATTTATTTTTGGATAAGCATTCAAAACGTTTGTGTTTCTCATATGAAATCTTTCTCCTACACAAATAACAAGATTTTGCAGTTTTTCCGGAACTTGAAATTGCTGAAATTGAGAAATACAATGTGAAAAATATCTTGAACATAACTTCTCTGCCTGGAAGAGGAACTCCCAAACAAGTTTGGTACTGTCCATCCTGTCAGTTAAAAAGGCCATTCTCAGGGGAAAGGATCTATTGCCATTAATACACAGTGGTTCTGGTCTTTTGCTAGAATCATTAGATAATAATAAATTTTACTCTTGCTGAAGTATAAAGTGTTTGACTTATTTTTGAACAAAGAAATTTGACTTTTTCCTACTCAGTAGTTTTTCATTCATTTTGTTGGCACTAAAAAGTTTTCACAAAAATTTCAACTGACCAAATTTTACTTAGAGCTTGTTTTCAAAAAGTTTTTCTTCACTCCTAATTTCCTTTATGGTAATATTTATTAGGAAGTTATGGGAAAGAGTAGGTTTCCCCGAATACTGAAAATCAGGAAAAGAAAAAAAGATGAAACTCAAAAATAGAATTATCAGTTTACATCCTTACTAAATTAAACATATTTTCCCTTTTTTTTTTGCTGTTGGTACCTTTCTGATTATCCAGAAAAAAAAGAAACCTGCCTATGATGGGGTATTTCTACAAAGTAGTACTTGCAAATATTTTCCTGAGTTTCTTCTTACAGCATAGATAACAGAGGCAGACAACAGATGCAGCACTTGACTCAGAAGGGGCCCAGAAACTTTGCAGAGAACAGCATCCATGTCCTGAGTAATGGTGTTAATGTGTCACAGGGTACCACCTCCAGCCATGGATGCAACTATCCCTATAATGTCAGAGGTCTCAATCCAGACCGAACTCCCAAAGGGAGGATGCAACTCTCAGAGTACAGTGAGTGCTTGGGGTCTCTCGTTGAGGCTGGGGTAGAGGGAGACAGTTTCCTTGCCTGCAGAAGGTGTGCAGTGGAACAGGACCTGTGTTGCCAAGGAGGTACAGGAAGAGGTCAGCAGACTGTGTGGTATCAGAGAAGGTGAGAGAGAGATCTACTGGTTTTTCAAGACCCTGCAGCCTGAAGTCTCAGCTGTATTGAAGGAGAATCAGGTGGTCTGTGCTACTTGGGTTAGGAAATAGCAAAGGCTGGAAACCTGTGACTTCTGGAAGCAGAAAGAAGGCTCCTGCTTCACCTGCATATCTCCAGCTAAAGAACAGATGCAGTACCCTCACAGCAGATGAAGGTCTGGGAACTCTGTCCAATGAATCATCTGAGCTAGTTAAACCCAAGCCACACAGCAGCACCAGAAGGAAGTGACAAGTGATAATAGTGGCAGACTCCATGCTTTAGGGGATGGGGGCCCACATCTGACCTGCTGTGTTGGGAGATTTACTGATTGCTGGGGAGATACTGACAAGGTTTGTCCAATCCTGGGATTATTACTCCTTGCGAATCTTCACATGGGCACCAATACTGCCAGAGGAGACCTGGAGCATATCAAGTGTGACTACATGCACCTGGGAGCAATGGTCAAGGGTATGGGGGCCCAGGTAGTTTTCTCATTGATCTTTCCAGTGAAAAGCAAGAGCTTGAGGAGGAATGGAAGTATCCTGTGGGTCAACAGTTGGTTGCTCAGCTGGCAATGACAATTGGTATTTGTATTTTATGACCATGGTGACCCTTCTTTAAGGATTGAAGACTGTTAGAGAGATATGGGATCCACCTGACCAAGTGGAGCAAAACCATCTTTACCAACAGGCTGGCCAACCTGGCAAGAACTTTAAACTAGAAATAACAGGGGAGGGAGATGACTACCCACAATCGAGGGAGTACTGGAATGGGTTGGCAAACAAAGGGTGCAGGGTGTTATGGAAAAGAGAGAGCTCGTAATCGGCAAAACAGGGCTGAAAAGGAGACACTGCTGGACACAATTCTTACAAACAAGGAAGCTTTTCTTACAATTCTTACAAACTGTTGGTGATGTGAAGCTTGGGGGGAGCCTGGGCTGCATTGACTGTGAGATGGTGGAGTTGAGCATACTGAGAGAATAGACCTGCTTGGAAGAATCCCATGGGAGGCAGTCCTGGAGATCAGACGGGATCTAGGTGACCTGCTTGATATTCAAGGATCACCTCCTCCAAGCTCAAGAACGGTCCATCACAATGAGCAGGAAATCAAGCAAAGATGACAGGTCTGCATGGACGAACAAGGAGCTCACGACTAAAACACGAAAAGGAAGCACACAGGAGCTGGAAAAAGGGGCAAGTGACCCAGGAGGAATGCAGAGACACTGTCCAAGTGTGCAGAGATGAGGTTAGGAAAACCAAAGCCCACCTGGAGTTGAAACTGACGAGGGATGTGAAGAGTAACATTAAGGGTTTCTACAGGTACATCAGCAAAAAAAATGAAGACCAGAGAAAATGTGAGCCTGGTGCTGAATGGGGTAGGGAACCTAATGACAAAGGCTGAGGTACTTGATGCCTTCTACACTTGAGTCTTTACTGGTAAGGACTGCCTTCAGGAATCTGAAGCCTCTGAGATCAGAGGGCAAGTCTGCAGCAAAGGTAAGTCATATGAGGAGCAGCTGAGGCAACTGGAGAAAAGGAGACTCAGAGGTGATCTTATCACTCTCTACAACTATCTGAAAGGAGGTTGTGGCAAGGTAGGGCTTGGCCTCTTCTCCCAGGCATCTAGCAACAGGACGAGAGGACATAGCCTCAAGCTGCGCCAGGGGACATTCAGGTTGGACATCAGGAGGAATTTCTTCATGGAAAGGATTGTTAAACATTGGAATGGACTGCCCAGGAAGGTGGTGGAGTCATCATCCCTGGAGGTTTTCAAGAAATGACTGGATGTGCCACTTAGTGCTATGGTCTAGTTGACAAGGTGGTGATCGGTCAAAGGTTGGACTCAATCTTAGAGGTCTTTTCTAACCTAAATGATTCTGTGATTCTGTAATAATGTTGATAACACACTGATGTTTTGATTGTTGCTAAGTAGTGCTTACCCTAAGTCAAGGACTTTTCAGTGTTTCATGCTCTGCCAGTGAGGAGGTACACAAAAAGCAAGGAATATAGCTGGGACAGCTGACCTGAACTGACCAAAAGGATATTCCATGACACAGAACATCATGCCCAGTATATAAACTGGGGGGAGTTAGCTGGAAGTGACCAATCGCTGCTCAGAGACAGACTGGGCATCAGTCAGAGGGTGATGAGCAATTGTATTGTGCATCACTTGTATTTCTTGGGTTTCATTTCTTTCTCCTTTTCATTACAATTGCAATTACTATTATTGTTATTATTATCATTAACATTATTAGTATTATTATATTTTACTTTGTTTCAATTATTAAACTGTTCTTATCTCAACCCACAAGTTTTACTTTTTTTTTTCTGATTACCCATCCAACTAGCAGGGGAGGGAGGGAGTGAGCAAGTGTGTGGTACTTATTTGCCAGCTGGGGTTAAACCCCAACACCATCTAACAGTCCATTGATCAAACCCATATGCCTCCAATTTATTGGCCAGAATATTTTGGGGGACTGTTTCAAAGGCCTTACAGAAGTCCAGGTAGATGACATCTGTAGCTCTCCCCTTTTCCACTGATGCAGTCACTCCATCATAGAAGGCCGCTAGATTAGTCAGGCATGATTTGCCCTTGGTGAAGCCACGTTGGCTGTATCTAATGTCCCCCCTGTCATCCATATGCCTCGACATATCTTCCAGGAGGATCTGCTCTGTTAAGGAAACTACCCAGTCTTACCATTCACACGACTTCTCCTTGGAAGCACCAGCTCAGGCTGTTTCTGTGTTGCTGTGCCATGAATAAATGGCTTTATGGAACAAGACATCTGAGATTCTGCTATGGGAAACCTGGGGTCAAACTGGTAAGAAAACCTGGTCTAACTGTGTGTGAGGGGGAGTTGTGGGGAGCCAAATGGGGCTCCCGTCAGCTCACTGGAGCCACCTGCAGTGAAGGGGCTTCAGTCTCAGAAGTTAAAGTCTTTGTCCTTGGGACTGTGACTGCCAGAGAGTCTCACGAATGGTGAGACAGGGTAGTTTCCTTAACATGCTTCATGATCTTACAGGTAACAGAGGTGAGGCTGACTGCGTGGTAGTTCCCAGGGTCCTCCTTTTTACACTTTTTAAAAATGAGTGCAATGTTTCCCTTTTTCCAGTCGCTGATGATGTGGTCTGATTGCCATGACTTCTCAAATATAATGGAGAACAACTTGGCAACTATATCAATTTCCTCAGGACCCCAGCATGCATCTTGTTGGGTCACAGAATCATATAACTATTTAGGTTGCAAAAGACCTCTAAGATTATTGAGTCCAACCATTAACCTAACACTGCCAAGTCCACCAATAAACCATGTCCCTAAATGCCATGTCTACACATCTTTTAAATGCCTCCAGGGATGGTGACTCAACCACTTCTATGGGCAGCCCATTCCAATGCTTGACAACCTTTTCAGTGAAGAAATTTTTCCTAATATCCAATCTAAACTTCTCCTGGCGCAACATGAGGCCATTTCCTTTTGTCCTGTCACTTGTTACTAGGGAGAAGGGACCCCCACCTCACTACAACCTCCTTTCAGGTAGTTGTAGAGAGATAAGGTCTCCCCTGAGCCTCCTTTTCTCCAGGTTAAACAACCACAGCTCATTCAGCCACTCCTCATAAGACTTGTGCTCTAGACCTTTCACCAACTTCATTGCCTTTCTGTGGACTCGCTCCAGCACCTCAACGTCTTTCTTGTAATGAGAGGCCAAAAACTGAACACAGTATTTAAGGTGCAGCCTCACCAGTGCCAAGTACAGGGAGACAATCACTTCCCTAGTCCTGCTGGCCACACTATTTCTGATACAAGTCAGGATGTCATTGGCCTTGGTCACCTGGGCACACTGCTGGCTCATATTCTTCCCACATAAACTCACGACATCTTTGTAGTCCTCCTGAGTTGCCTGTCCCTCCTTCCAAAGGTCATAAACTCTCCTTTTTTTTCCCCCCAAGTTCCAGTCAAAGCTCTCTGTTCAGGCAGGCTGGTCTTCTTCTCTGCCAGTTTGTCTTTTGGCACATGGGGACAACCTGTTCTTGTGGCTTTAGGATTTCCTTTCTGAAGAATGTCCAGCTTTCCTGGACTTCTTTGCCCTTCAGGACTGCCTCCCAAGTGATTCTCTCAACCAATCTTCCAAACAGGCCAGTCTGCCCTCCAGAAGTCCAAGGAGGCAGTTCTACTGGCACCCCTCCTTACTTGTCCAAGAATCAAAAACTCTCATTTTGTGATTGCTATGCCTAAGATGGGCTCCAACTATCACATCATCCACCACTCCTTTCCTATTCAGAAACAGGTCCAGTGGGGCACCTTCCCTAGCCGACTCCCTCACCAGCTGTCAGGAAGTTATCTTGCACACACTCCAGGAACCTTCTAGACTGTTTCCTCTCTGCTGTGTTGTATTTTCAGCAGACCTCATAAGTTGAAGTTTCCCATGAGAACAAGGGCTAATGATCACAGGACTTCTCCCAGCTGTTTATAGAATATTTTGTCTGCCTCTTCATCCTGGTTGGGTGGTCTATAACAGATTCCCACCATATATGTCTTGTTGGCCTTCCCCCTGATTCTTGAGTAAACACTCAACCCTGTAGACACCATTATTAAGCTCCAGACAATTGAGACACTCCCTAACATACAGGGATACCCCACTGCCTTCTCCTTCCTTGTCTATCCCTTCTGAAGAGTTTCTATCCATTCATTCCAGCATTCCAGTCATGAGTAATCTCACCATGTTTCTGTGATGACAACTGTCATAGTTTTCCTGCTGCACAATGGCTTCCAGCTCCTCCTGTCATCCCATGGAACCATGCTCAGGTTCCTCATGTGGTCACAAACCTGATCTTCTCCCATGATGGGAGGGACTTCTTTCTACCAGTCCCTACCTTTAGATTCAGGGTCTTGAAAGATGTGGGAAGAGAGATTGACGGTGTCAGGGTGGTTGAAGTCCACCACAAGGATCAGAGCCCGCGAGTGTGATGCTTCCTG
Organism: Corapipo altera; assembly: GCF_003945725.1. Lineage (NCBI taxonomy): Eukaryota > Metazoa > Chordata > Aves > Passeriformes > Pipridae > Corapipo > Corapipo altera. The sequence continues at coordinate 221,090 of NW_020885033.1, forward strand.
TAGCTGAAGTAAGAACACTTCATCAACAGGTTCCCCTTGATCTGGTGGCCTGTAGTAAACACCAACCACGAGGTTGTCTTTGTTGGTTTTTCCCTTATTTTTACCCATAAGCTCTCAACCCATTCAGCACTGGTTTTCAAAGACAGCTCTCTCCAGTCAATCCATTGTTTTACATAGAGGGCAACCCCTCCATGCCTTCTTCCTTGTCTGCGCTTTCTGAGCAGTTTATAGCCATTGATTGCAGTGCTTCAGTTGTTTGATTTGTCCCACTAAGTTTCAGTGATGGTGATTAAATTATAGCTTTCCAGGTGCACAGTGACTTCCATCTTTTCCTATTTGTTACCCATGCTGTATGCATTGCTATAGAGGCACTTTTGTGGGCCTATCAACCTTGTTAACTTTTTAGAGGAACGCAACCTAATTCCTTTGTGGCATTTCACCGGTGTGTCCCTGTTCATTCCTAATATTTCTTTTATAATTTCTTTTAATATTATATATTATATTTTATATATATATGTAATTATAATTACTTTTCAATATTTAACACAACATACAAAACATGAAATAAATGTTTTTTCCTTCCTGGAAAACAATTTAAAAATCATTTACTACCAAAAACAGCCATAAAAAAATACCATGCTTGAGCAATGATGGATGCTATAAAATCAGCTTTGAAAAGAATGCTCTATTCCTGATAATGGTCAGTTGACCATAATACTAGAATCAATTGATGAGTCTTTCATGTTGGAAATAGAAAATGAAGTATAATAGATTGGAACAATAAACAAACCTTAAGATGTTTGACAGTGTTATGTTGGTTTAATAGATATCAAAACTGATAAGGTTTTAGCAGCCACTGATAATACACAAATGTTCAATTATCCAAAAATGAAAAGACAAAGCATATACATTTTACTTTTTTAACAACTAGAACTTTTATATATAAAACTCTTCAGAAAGAACAGACAGGGTAGGAGAGGTGGAGGGGTGGCTTTATATGTTAGAGAGTCTCTTGACTCTGTTGAACTTGAGATCAGCAACGATAAGGTTGAGTGCCTGTGGACCAGAATCAGGGGGAAGACCAACAAGGCCGACATCATCATAGGTGTCTGTTACAGACTGCCCTACCAGGATGATGAAGGGGATGAAATATTCTACAAGCAGCTGGCGGATGTCTCGAAATCGTCAGCCCTTGTCCTTGTGGGTGACTTTAACCTGCCGGATATCTGCTGGGAGCTTCATACTGCAGAGAAGAGGCAGTCTAGGAAATTCCTGGAGTGTATAGAGGACAATTTCCTTCATCAACTGGTAAATGAACCTGCCAGGGGTAAGGCCCCGCTAGACCTGCTGTTTACAAACAGAGAGGGGCTGATGGGAGATGCAGTGGTTGAAGGCCGCCTGGGAAATAGTGACCATGAAATAATAGAATTTTCAATACTCAGAGATTCAAGGAGAAACAACAATAAAACCTCTACGCTGGACTTCCGGAGGGCAGATTTTGACCTATTCAGAAGTCTAGTCCAGAGCATACCCTGGGAAACAACCCTTGAAAACAAGGGGGTCCAGGAGGGATGGATGTGCTTCAAGCAGGAAGTTTTGAGTGCACAGGAACAGGCCGTACCGGTGTGCCGAAAGGCAAGCCGACGGGGAAGACAACCAACTTGGTTAAACAGGGAGATTCTGAAGGAAATCAGGGATAAAAAGAGAGTTTACCGACTGTGGAAGAAAGGGCTGACTACTTATGAAGAATTCAGGAAGACAGCTAGATCATGCAGAAAGAAAATCAGGGATACAAAAGCGCAATTTGAAGTTAAATTAGCCACTTCTGTTAGGGATAACAAAAAGTCCTTCTATAAATACATTAATAACAAAAGGAGGGGCAAAGAAAACCTCCATTCTTTGAGGGACTTGGAGGGAAACATAGTTAATAGAGATGAGAAGGCTGAGGTACTTAACACCTACTTTGCCTCAGTTTTTACCAGTAGGACAGGTGGCCCTCAAGGCAACTGGCCTCTGGAACTGGTAGACAGAGATAGGAAACCAAATAGTACCCTTGTATTCCAGGAGGAAATAGTGACTTACTGAGTCATCTGGATCCTCACAAGTCTATGGGACCAGACGGGATCCATCCTAGGGTAATGAGGGAGTTGGCAGAAGAGCTTGCCAAGCCACTCTCCATCATCTTCCAACAATCCTGGCTCACTGGGGAGGTCCCATATGACTGGAAGTTGGCAAATATCACCCCAATCCATAAAAAAGGCTGCAAGGCTGACCCTGGTAACTACAGACCTGTCAGCCTGACCTCAGTGCCTGGCAGAGTTATGGAGCAGATTATCCTGTGTGAAATCACACAGCAACTACAGGATGGACAAGGGATCAGACCCAGCCAACATGGGTTTAGGAGGGGCAGATCCTGTTTGACCAACCTGATCTCCTTTTACGATCAGGTGACCCACCTGGTGGATGAGGGAAAGGCTGTGGATGTGGTCTATCTGGACTTCAGCAAAGCCTTTGACACTGTCTCCCATAGCATACTCCTGGAAAAGCTGGCAGCCCACGACTTGGACAGGGGCACTCTGTGCTGGGTCAGGAACTGGCTCGAGGGCAAGGCCCAGAGAGTGCTGGTGAACGGAGCTGCATCCAGTTGGCGGCCGGTCACCAGTGGTGTTCCCCAGGGGTCAGTGCTGGGCCCAGTCCTTTTTAACATCTTTATCGATGATTTAGATGAGGGGATTGAGTCCATCATCAGCAAATTTGCAGATGACACCAAGTTGGGAGGGAGTGTCGACCTGCCGGAAGGCAGGAGGGCTCTGCAGAGGGATCTGGATAGACTGGAGAGATGGGCTGACTCCAATGGAATGAAGTTCAACAAGGCCAAGTGCCGGGTCCTGCACTTTGGCCACAACAACCCCCTGCAGCGCTACAGGCTGGGGACAGAGTGGCTGGAGAGCAACCAGGCGGAAAGGGACCTGGGGGTGCTGATCGACAGGAGGCTGAACATGAACCAGCAGTGTGCCCAGGTGGCCAAGAAGGCCAATGGCATCCTGACCTGCATCAGGAACAGTGTGGTCAGCAGGAGCAGGGAAGTGATCCTTCCCCTGTACTCTGCATTGGTGAGGCCACACTTTGAGTACTGTGTTCAGCTCTGGGCCCCTCAGTGCAGGAAGGATATTGAGGTGCTGGAGCGGGTCCAGAGAAGAGCAACGAGGCTGGTGAAGGGACTTGAGCACAGGTCCTATGAGGAGAGGCTGAGGGAGCTGGCGTTGTTTAGTCTGGAGAAGAGAAGGCTTAGAGGCGACCTCATCACTCTCTTCAGCTACCTGAAGGGAGGTTATAGCCAGGTGGGGGTTGATCTCTTCTCCCAGGCAACCAACAATAGGACAAGGGGACATGGGCTCAAGCTCTGCCAGGGGAGGTTTAGGTTAGATGTTAGGAAGAAATGCTTTACAGAGAGGGTTATCAGGCATTGGAACGGCCTACCCAGAGAGGTGGTGGATTCACCATCCCTGGAGGTTTTTAAAAAGAGATTGGACGTGGCCCTTAGTGCCATGATATAGTAATTGGAGTTGGATCAGGGGTTGGACTTGATGATCTTGGAGGTCTTTTTCCAACCCAATCTATTCTATGATTCTATGAACTTAAACTAAAGCCTACTGAGGTCAGCAGAAAGGCTGTCTTGACATTATTGGATTGAGGCTCAGGGCCATAGTGCATTCACAGCTGTCAGACTAGAACTAGTATATAAAGAAAGCCATTTTTATCTTAAAATTAATAAAAACTTAGAATTTGCAGTTAAAAAGGCATATTCCATAGGGAAATGTATTCTTAAAAATTCTAGAGGCTTTCTTAAATGCACTCTCCTTTTCTTTAAATACAATGCTTACATCAACTCCAGTACACTTTTCTACTCAACAGAATTAAGGAAAGATGACACACACACTAAGTTTACATCCTTCAAAATCATTCCCAAAAGTTTCACGTGAGGTACAAAAATTTCACCACATAAAACAAAACAAAAGACAGTCTTATGAGATGTTATCTGTGTTTAACTTACTAGGAATAGGTCTAAGGACATCAGGAATGAGAATCTCCACCAAAGCCTGGTACATCACATGGTCACAGTTACCCATCCATTTCAGAATAGACTCATTTTTGCACAGAGTAATTAGTTTTCCTTTTGGAAGTCGATTTTCTATTTCATTCAGATTGCTAGTGTGAATAAATGTAACAAATGGAAATGCATTTACATACAGATAAGAACAACAGATTTTGAAATAGATTATTTAATGAAAACTTTATAGATATCTCTGTTACATCCAATTGAAACTCTAACTTGGTCATATGAAACTGGGGGAAAAAAATGGCCTCCAAAGTTCTGCTCCAGACCATAAATTATGCAGAGGTATGATAAAATGGTCCTTGCAATTTAAACAGACCAGACAATATATTGTGAAGAGATACTTTGAATTTAGTCATCCAAAGGAAAAAATAGATGTATACAATAATTTCAAGGCTGCAGTTTGACATATACCAACAGCCTATATGTCAAATATCAGACAACAAAAATTTAACCTGAAAAACTGCTGATACCAGAAAAGGTTCTTAGTCTATATGTAAAACTAAGTCTTTCTTTGATTTGACTCCTGCTGTTATATCATGATGGTGAACAGTAAGCAAAGAGACATTTACTGACCTCAGTTCAATAATAGCTGTGTCGTCGGCTGGAGCAGAGGGAGAATAGCGCCAGAAAGTTTGCCACAATTTTTCTATCAGGCTAAACTGAAGATTCACAATAACATCCACAATTGCCTGAAAAAATATAAAACCAGTGCAGATAGTCTTCTATGTGATTGCCCTCCAATTCTTCACAGGGGTATAGCTGCCCCAGTCATTTTGTAGAAAAAATATTAAAATGTATACTTATAAATAAATGTATAATATACTTTTTAATAACTTTTTAGCAAAAATTTTTCCAACTGTCCAGACTAGTGTGGACAGAGACTCAGATCAGGCCAAGAGGAAATACATAGAAGCCTCCAGAAAAGAACCTAAGCACATATACCAGGTGAATTCACCTAAACAGAACTTTTAATACTATTGCAAACACAAAGGAAACCTGGTATTTCATTAATTTTGTTACTTCATTACATGCTTTAAAGCCTCATCAACAATAATTTTAAAACACATTATTCAATATAAAATGTGGCTTTAAGTTCTTAAACAAACTGTTTCTTTAAAACTTGAAGAAAAATTGAGTTTGTTTTTAACATAAACATTAGACATAATTTAATCTAATTTCAACTCCTATAAAAAAAGTAAAATTCTGAATATATATTATCTAAAGTTTGTTTTATCTAAAATTCTCAAAACCTACACATGATTACATTCCAGTATTGGTATTCTATTACCTATTATTTTCTTTCCCTGTTAAGAGAGAAATTCCAGAAGTCTTTTTGCAAATGTCCTTTCTGAATAAGCAAAATATTTGAGGAGTGCAAAAGATACAAGTAGGTTGGCCGTAATCTGCTTTGTGTCAGTCATCCTGTTGAACTGATTCTCACTAGAAACACGAATTTTCAAAGAATGATTTCTGTGAAATGCCACTTTTCTTACCTCACAGTGTTCTCGATAAAGACTTTGCAGTGATTTTATGTCCTCAGGGGTAGTACCATCTGGCAGAGAAGATATTTCAAGTTCCCCAAACTCTGGAAGTACTCGAGATGCATCTGTTTCCATGACAACATAACAGAATAAAGCTATCGCAAAGTATGCCAATTATAGTTTGTTTAGAAAACATTTAAGGATGATGTAAAGAAATAAAATCTAGAAGGTCATAATGCCCAAAGAGGAATGTCTTTCATAGTTAATATATTTTGAAGTTTAATTTGTGAACAAACCAGCTAGCTATTTTTACAGCAAAAGGAGATGTTAAATTATTCTTGACAGATAGCAGATAAAAATGATCACACATACATCTTGTATCTGTATAGAAAAAAGATAAGACTCATTTTCAGAATATGACAGGATGAAGTAGAATATTCATGTCAGTACATAAGAGATTAATAGAATTTAATAGGTTTTATTTTGATCAACTCAATAGTTTTTGAATTGACATGAATGTTAGGGTTTAGTAGACTCAGTAGCATATATTTATTTGAAAATAAAAAGACTTTCAACTGTAGCCAACATGTGCTTTTACTATTTCTCATAAATGTTTCCCACAGATATACTGGTATGGGGGGGAAAGTCCACTGTCAACCAGGGGGACAGTGGAACAAAAATTCAAAAACCTGCTAACTATAGCCTAAGGTTCCCAATGATTTTGGTAACAACAAGGTTAGTCCAAATCCCAATACAATTACTGCAATAACACATTTAATAAGCATTTTTACATTAGCAAATATAAAAACCAGGATACCATTGGCCGCCTTGGCCACCTGAGAACACTGCTGGCTCATGTTCAGCACCCCCAGGTCCTTTTCTGATGGGCAACTTTCCAACCACTCTTCCCCAAGCCTGTAGCGCTTCAGGCGGTTGTTGTGACCCAAGTGCAGGACCCAGCACTGCGCCTTGTTGAACCTCATGCCACTGGCCTCGGCTCATTGATCCAACATGTCCATATTCCTCTGCAGAGCCTTCCTACCCTCCAGCAGATCAACACTCCAGTCCAATTTGGTGTCATCTGCAAATTTATAGAGGTGCACTTGATCCCCTCATCCAGATCATCAATAAAGACATTAAACAGGACTGGCCCCGAGATAGAGTCCTGGGGAACACCACTTGTGATCACCTGCCAACTGGATTTACCTCCATTCACAACCACTCTCTGGGCTTGGCCATCCAGCCAATTTTTTACCCAGTGAACAGTGTACCCATCCAAGCCATGAGCATCCAGTTCCTCCAAGAGAATGCTGTGGGACACAATATCCACAGCCTTTCCTTCATCCACTAGGCAGGTTACCTTGTCATAGAAGGACATCAGGTTATAGAATCATAGAATGGTGTGAGTTGGAAGGGACATTAAAGACCATCTGCATCAGTTGTGTGACTTGTCCCACCATGTCTCTGTGATGGCATCTATGTCATTGTTTTCCTACTGCACCATGGCTTCCAGCTTCTCCTGTTTGTTGCTTATGCTGCATGCATTGATGTGATACACTTCATTTGTGTTACCGATCCACTGCTTGACCATTCTCAGCTGCTTCCACGGTTTCTAGCGCATCAATAACCTATGCATCCTTGCTACTGCATGTATCTCCATCACATACCTCTACTGAGCAGACTGAAGGACCTCTCTAGCACACCACCCCTCAAACAATGGCATACCATCCCCAGGCTTATCTCCAGTGTTCCTGATTTTATTCCCTTCAAATCTAGTTTAAAGGTCTCTCAGTGAGCCTTGCTAACTCCTGTACAAGGATCCTTTTCCCCCTTTGAGACAGGTGTACCCCAGCTGTTGCCAGCAGGCTCGGTGCCATGTAAACCCATGATCAAAACCCCCAAAATTCTGCCGGTGACACCAGGCTCAGAGCCAGGTATTCATATGTATGATTTTCCTTTTTCTACACCCATTGTTCCCTGCAACTGGAAGAATAAAGGACAACACTGTTCACACTCCAGATCCTTCAACCAGTCATCCCAAAGCCCTGAGGTCCGTCTTGATTGTCCTCAGACTTCTTGTTTGGACTTTATTGTTGCCTACCTGAAAAAACAGTAATGGATAATAATCAGAGGGTCGTACCAGGCTACAGAGTTTCTTGGTAATGTCTCTTACTTTGGCCCCAGGGAGGCAGCAGACTTCCCTATGGGTTGGGTCTGGTCAGCATATCAGGCAGGCCTCTGTTTCTCTCAAAAGGGAGTCACCAATGACAACTACTCTTTTTTTCTTGACTGAGGCAGTTGTGGTGCAGGGGGTAGACTTACTCACCTTAGGCAACTCCTCCAACCTGTATGGATCTTTGTCCATATTGTAGTGTATCCATATTATATTTGTGTTCATCTGTATGTGGCATTTGGGGATATGGTTTATGGGTAATTATGGTGGTGCTGAGTTGATGGTTGGACTAGATGATCTTGATGTTCTCTTTCAACCTTGATGATTCTGTGCCTGTTCTTCAAGTTCTAGAGCCTCATACTTATTGTAGAAGGGCACCTGGGAAGCTGAGGTAAGCCAGGAGGGGATTCGTCTGCTGCCTCAAGTAGACACCTGTTTCCATTGCTCCCCCATCTCTTAAGTCCCCTCCTTCTACCTGGTGGTGAGAGAGTAGAGGATCCTTTGCTTCTTGTGATGTGGCTGGCTGGTGTATTTGCCTAAGGGTTGGTAAAGAGTGGCTCCACCACTCAACCTCCTCCTGAGACTCCCTGATACTTCTTAACCTTTCTACCTCCTCTCTTGAGCAGATCATCCACTTCATCACACCTCACACAGCTTTTGTCTCTACTGCCATCCAATACAGTGCCAGGCTCTGGCACTCCCTGTAGCCCAAGACCTAGACGGCAGCTTTGTGTCACCACATCCTTTCTGGCAAGTGCAGAGGACATAGCTCCCCACCGAGCGGATACGATAGCTCATCTCCTTCTGAGAGGGTAATGACCACCAACTGAGCTGACCTCTTGAGCTGGTGGGTGACTGCATCCTCCCTTTGCGAACTGCCAGGCAACACCACGCCCTGTTTACCTACTCTGCTCCCTGTGCTCCCTAAGAGATACTTTTGTAGGGGTGGGGAATGGACATGTCACTCCTGATCCCACCCATACTGAGTCAGCGCTGCCTCTGAGTCAGAGCTTCAGAGCTTCCTGCTGGGGGGAGGGGGGCTGAGGCACCTCTCTGTGCTAATTTCAAGGTCTTGCTGCTTCAGGAACTCTCCCCACAGTCCCTCTGCATGATCCTTGATTCCAGAGCACATTTGCCAGAGCAGTTTGCCTCAGAGTCTTCATCGCAATTGCATTGCAATATATTTTAAATCTACCATGCAAGTAGATTTTGCACATTTTTTCCTTTTATATTTGCATGATGCATATTAAATATTGCAGAAGTCTTGCAATACAGAACATATAGCTCCTATGAGTATCTTTTTGTTCTATTAACAATGAGACAACAGTATAACACATCTTTTCATACCTAAAAACTGTTGATGATGTTGACTTTGGGCAATTATAGTTTGTTCAGCAGATGTACCTGTCTGTTGACCACTTCCTGTGAAACCATCTGCAACTCCATCCACTTTCTGCACAGGCTTGTACCTACAAAATTATCAAATACAAAATTATTCTTTATGTTCACTTTTTTTGTAAGTGCAATATCACACTCTGTTCTGCCTGATTTCCCAGTCTCAATATACAGTTTTGCTAGTTCACACAAAAGAAAAAAGTAACATCAGAATAATTGTAGCAAGGAAACAACACTGGCAATGCATTATAAAATTCATAAAGTGGATATCGCAGCACAACTACCAATTTCTTGTGGAATTTAGTTTTAAAACTACGCCACTAACATCTAAAACTCATTTACACTATTTCCTTTTCCAAAGGACTTGTCTTCTCAGGAATCAAGTAGCTCAAAAATAAGGTTTAATCATCTAAAGAGGGACCATGCACCTGTTTGAAGACAAAGGAATTTAAATAATTTTAAAATGTAACAAACTTCTCATGAGTTCAGAAGGTCTGAGAAGACTACTTAGACTTGAACTAAGTAGCTGAAGCAAGGGGAGGTTCAGACTTGATATTAGGAAGCATTTCTTTACTGAGGGAGTGGTCAAACACTGGAACAGGCTTCCTACAGAGGTGGTTGATGCCCCAAGCCTGTCAGTGTTTGAGGCATTTGAAGAATGCCCTTAATAATATGCTTTAACTTTTGGTCAGCCCTGAAGTGGTCAGGCAGTTGGACTAGATGATCGTTGTAGGTCTCTTACAACTGAAATAGTGCTATTCTATTCTATTCTATTCTAAACTCTTCATCAGTCAAGTCACAAAAGTTTTTATAAAGGATAAAAAGGACAAAGATACAAATAGGAGTCCTGGTTTGGATGGTCAGATGTTAAAACTATCACACTGACAGGCGAAACCTCTGCCTGCAATCTTCAACACAACTGAAAATTCTGCTACAGCTCTTAGTGGTAAGAACTTGGAACCTTTGTCCTTCTGAAATAGCTTTTTTTGCCAGAAGAAAACTAGAGAAACCTCGGTGCAGAAAGCAATGCATGTGAACTGTTGCTCAAGTCTGAAATTGCAGATTGTAAGGCTTTATATTAACTTTAGAAACATCAACAAATTCCACCCTGAAAATGTTCCTCTTAAGAAGCAGTTGAGTCAGATGTGAGCATGTTCTCACTTTGATCTTATTAAACAGACAATAGGAATGCCCTATGTAACTATTTAGATTTTAGTTTATGAGAAAACTCCCATAAGAAGCAAACATCCAAGGTTCTGGTCATTCTAGACATATATTTAACTATACAATAACATAGAACATGTGATATATAAGATGTATACTTCTCAAAGATGCCTCTTGGTATGATTAACATAGAGCATGATAACTTTAGGAATGTTAATACTTGGAAACAAAAACTTCTGTTATCATCTTAATCTATGGGACTTTTACATGATGTTTGGTTATTTTAAAGGTTCAGGATAAAATCCCAGGCCTGCAGAAATAAATAGTACAACTGTAATCAACTTTAGAAGACTAAAGTTTAATCTCTAGTATCACAGTAACATTGAACTCTTATGGATAAAGTTCTCATCACTTGATAGATCTATTTGCAATCCCAAAATCTCATTTTGTAAGAACTTTTAACTTTATTCTCATTATATTTTATCATTAAAAATACCTGACAGAAGATCAATTTCTATTTTTAAATTAAAATCAGTATGTTCACATAGTTCCACTAGTTTCTACAAAATTTAATATTTAAAAAACTTTTCAGTTCTTGGAGTAGAATCCAAAGTACCTTGAATACATAAAAGTAACAGTCCTTTGAGTTTCTAGGGTTTAAAAAGAACTTTCACACAAAAAAAATCTAGGTGCTAGGAATCCGGATTATCCTGTCATTTGCTCCAATGTACTTCAAGTAAAAAATCTTGGTGAAAAGTCTTAATTCTGGCATTATTACAGGTGACATTATAGGAGTCAAACAGTTTTAACAGCTTTTACAGGCCAGTCAGTCTCAGCTCAATCCTGAGAAGGTGATGGAGCAGCTAAACCTAGGAACCATTTACAAATGCATGAAGAAGGTGGTGATTGGGAGTAGTCAACATGGATCCACCAAAGGGAATTCACGCTTGACCAAACTGATAAACTTCTACAATGAAATGGTTGACCTGGTAGATGAGGGGAGAAGCAGACAGTAAGAGGGACTGAGAATTGGCTGAATGGCTGTACTGTAACATGGCAAGATTTTGGTAGCGGGGGTCTGAAGAGATGGCTTCTAAAAGGCTACAGGAGATGTCCCCATGTCAGAAAGAGCCAGTTTCAACCAGCTCCAAGATCACAGAATCATAGAATCAGTCGGGTTGGAAAGGACCTCTAAGATCATCAAGTCCAACCCTTGATCCACTACCACCGTGGTTACTAGACCATGGCACTAAGTGCCACATCCAGTCTCATCTTAAAAACCTCCAGGAATGGAGAATCCACCACTTCCCTGGGCAGTCCATTCCAATGCCTGATTACCCTCTCTGTAAAGCATTTCTTCCTAATATCCAACCTAAACCTCCCCTGGCACATCTTAAGACCATGCCTGGGAGAAGATTACTGATAGTTGCCTGGGAGAAGAGACCAACCCCCACCTGGCTACAACCTCCTTTCAGGTAGTTGTAGAGAGTGATGAGGTCTCCCCTGAACCTCTTCTTCTCCAGGAAGAACAATCCCAGCTCACTCAGCCACTCCTCATAGGACTTGTGTTCAAGTCCCTTCACCAGCCTTGTTGCTCTTCTCTGGACCTGTTCCAGCACCTCAATATCCTTCCTGAACTGAGAGGACCAGAGCTGGACACAGTACTCCAGGTGTGGTCTCACCAGCGCTGAGTACAGGGGAAGAATCACTTCCCTGGTCCTGCTGGCCACACTGTTCCTGATGCAGGCCAGGATGCCATTGGCCTTCTTGGTCACCTGGGGACACTGCTGGCTCATGTTCAGCTTCCTGTCAGTCCAAACTCCCAGATCCCTCTCTGCCTGGCTACTCTCCAACCACTCTGTCCCCAACCTGTAGTACTGCATGGGGTTGTTGTGACCAAAGTGCAGGACCCAGCACTTGGCCTTGTTGAACCTCATCCCGTTGGAATCAGACCAACTCTCCAGTCTGTCCAGGTCCCTCTGCAGAGCCCTCCTGCCTTCCAGCTGATCGACACTCCCCCCAGCTTGGTGTCATCTGCAAATTTGCTAATGGTGGACTCAATCCCTTCATCTAAATCATCGATAAAGATCTTAAACAGAATTGGGCCCAACACTGATCCCTGGGGGACACCACTGGTGACTGGCCGCCAATTGGATGCAGCACCGTTCACCACCACTCTCTGGGTCTGGCCCTCCAACCAGTTCCTAACCCAGCAGAGAGTGCACCTGTCCAAGTCATGGGCTGCCAGTTTTTTCAGGAGAATGCTATGGGAGACGGTGTCAAAGGTTTTGTTGAAGTCCAGATAGACCACATCCACAGCCTTCCCTTCATCCACCAGGTAGGTTGCCTGATCATAAAAGGAGATCAGGTTGGTCAGACAGGACCTGCCCTTCCTAAACCCGTGCTGGCTGGGTCTGATCCCTTGTCCATCCTGTAGGTACTGTGTGATTGCACTTAGGATGATCTGCCCCATAACCTTGCCAGGCACTGAGGTCAGACTGACGAGCCCACTGTTGACCAAAGTCTGAGCCAATCAGAGACATTAGTAGCTCCTCTTTGATAACATATTTTAAAAACGGTAAAAAATGCTGCACAACAGCATCTGGGAGAGAGGAGTGAGAATATGTGAAAGAAAAAACTCTGCAGACACCAAGGTCAGAAAAGAAGGAAGGGGAAGAGGTGCTTCAGTTGCTGGAGTAGAGATTTCTCTGCAGCCCATGGTGAAGACTATGGTGAAGCAGGTTGTCCCCCTGCAGCCCATGGAGATTCATGGTGGAGCAGATATCCACCCTGCAGCCTGTGAGGAACCCACACGAGAGAAGTAGATGTGCCCTGAAGGAAGCTGTAACCCATGGAGAGTCCACATTGGAGCAGGTTTGTTGGCAGGACCTGTGACCTTATGGGGGACCCACGCTGGAGCAGTCTGTTCCTGAAGGACTGCACTCTGTGCTGAGGACCCATGCTGGAGAAGTTCATAAGGGACTGCAGTCTATGGGAAGGACCCTCATTGGTGAAGTTCATGAAGGACTGTCTGTTGTGGGATGTATTCCACACTGAAGCAGGCAAGGAGAAAGGAGAGGCAGAGACATGCATTATGAACTGACTGCAACCTCCATTCTCCATCCCTCTGTGATGCTCAGGGGGAGGAGGTAGAAGAATTGGGAGTGAAGTTGAGCCTGCAAAGAAGGGTTGAGAGTAAAATTTTTTTAGACTTGTTTTTATTTCTGTCTCAGTTGAAGAGACTGGAAAGTTTGCTAAAGAGGATGAGTTATGAGACAAACCAAGCCTCTCTCTCTCAGCAATTGTGAATTCAAAATTAAGGGGCTTTAATCGAGGAAGTGTGGAAAAAAAGAGAAGAAATAACAACCCTTTATTAAAAGATATATGTATGTTGGTAAGAACAGTAACAGAACACAAAAAAAACCTAGGCAATAGTCCTGTACCTAAAAAGTCCCCTTCAAACAAAAGGAAAAAAAAAAACCAAAAAAAAAAAGTCTGAATGAATACTTCTCTGTCCTTTAGCGCAGTCCTAATCATGGCCTGCAGGGGGGGCTGTTGGGTTGCTGGAAATGTAGAACCTGCAGTTCTCTGTGTTGACCTGCAGGGGACACTGTTGGGCTCTGGCGGTCACCACGCGGGGAGGGGGTCTGGGGGGTGGTCTCGGATCGCGGGAGAAACCAAAAAAGAAAATGTGGGACCCTTCCCCCAATGGAAGAAAGGGGGAAAGGAAAGTAGTTCACCCCCAACGGAACTCACTGTTGTTCCCAGATGACGGTGTCTCAAGACTCCTCTTCTCTCTCCCTCAGTGGGCACAGAACTCTCCGATGAAAACACAGTAGGCTCCGGCTGGAGTCACGAGGCAGTGTGCAAAGCCAGCTGAGACCAATGATCCGGCTTCACCAGGGTGAGAAGCCAGAAAACCTGGTTTCCAGGCTTTTTCTCCAAAAATGCCCACACACAGACTCTGTCTCCATTCTAGAGGGTGAACTCTGCAGTCTACCTCTCTCCCCTCCGAGCAGAGCCAGTCAGCCCCTCCCAAAACTCCTCCCCTCTCCCCCTAGCCTCTGATGGGCCATCAGCTAGAAATGCGGCCTGGTTAGCTAGTTCTTTTGTAAGGCTAATTGACTCGCTTTCCATTCAAACTCCGTCTTTCCTACAGTGGGGGCAGGGGGAAGAAAAATTCTCCTGGATTTCTAACCTATAACAATTTTTCTTTATCCAACTCCGATTGACAATAAATTGAAATAATTTCCCCAAGTTGTGCCTGTTTTGCCTGATGGTAATTGCTGAGTGATCTCCCTGTCCTTATCTTGACCCACGAGCATTTTGTCATATTTTTCTCTCTTCTCCAACTGAGCATCTTGGTGGGCAATTGGCAGTCAGTCAAGGTCAACCCACCACAATGGCTGGGCCCAGAGCGTAGTGATCAGTGGCAAAAACTGTAGTGACTAGCAGTGTACCCCATGGGTCAGTACTGGGTCCAGTCCAGTTCAACTAATGATCTGTATGATTGGGGAGAGTGTACCCTCAGCAACTTTGCAGACAGCACCAAAACTGGGAAGAGTGGTTGATATTACAGAGGGTTGTGCTGCTTCCAGAAAAGGACCTGGGGGTCCTTTTGGACGGCAAGTTGAACATGAACCAGCAGTGTGCCCTTGCTGCAAAGAAGGCCAATGGTACCGTTGGCTGTATTAGGCAAAGCATTGCCAATAGGTGGAAAGACATGATCCTTCCCCTCTACTCAGCACTGGTGAGGCCACATCTGGTGTACTGTGTCCAGTTCTGGGCTCCCCAGTACAAGAGAGACATGGACATACTAGAGAGAGTCCAGCAAAGGGTCACCAAGATGATTAAGGAACTGGAGCATCTCTCCTATGAGAAAAGGCTGAGAGAGCTGGGACTCTTTACCCTGGAGAAGAGAAGGCTCAGGGGGGATCTTATTCATGTATATGAATCCCTGAAGGGAAGATACAAAGAAGATAGAGTCAAGTTTTTTCAGTGGTGCCCAGTGAAAGCAAAAGAGGCCGTGGGCATAAGCTGAAACACAGGAGATTCCCTCTGAACATCAGGAAACATCCAGTGATTGAGCACTGGAACAAGTTTCCCAGGGAGGTGGTAGAGTCTCCCTCCTTGGAAATATTTAAAAGCCATCTGGACACAGTCCTGGTTAACTGGTCTAGGTGGTCCTTCCTGAGTAGGGGAGTTGGACAAGGTGACCTCCAGAGGTCTCTTCCAACCTCAACAATTCTGTGATTCTGTGATGCTGTGAATTCAATTATTTAAACATCCTGGCATTTCCTTCCCATAAACCATCTAGTACCAGTATGTCAAATGCAAACCAGTCTTCCATTTGGAAGTCTGAGCCATACAGCAGCTCCAGTTGAAAGGCAGGGCTATTACCTATATAGGTGAGGCAAG
The DNA here is from genome assembly GCF_003945725.1 of Corapipo altera. NCBI lineage: Eukaryota > Metazoa > Chordata > Aves > Passeriformes > Pipridae > Corapipo > Corapipo altera. The sequence goes on from NW_020885033.1 coordinate 236,841, forward strand.
TCCTTACCTGTGCATTTCTTCTATTTCAGTCCAAAGGTGCTTTAAATGTCTTGATCTGCTTCTGTTGTGTCCAAGCTATTATCTCAACTGGGAGATGGGACTGTTAGCAACAGTCATCTGTAGTTTACATTTACTATTTTTTCTTATTGAAACAGAGAAGTAGCACTCCCATAGCTCATGTTGACCACAAATGTGGCTCAGCAACTAGAAACACCACCTTTGAATTAGCTCAGTGATTGTTGCCACTCAACTGAAATTCATTTCTGAAATCTCAGACCCTGAATTCAGGGTCATGTCAAACATTGAACACAAGCATATGTCTAGCAGGTCTTTGGATATATTCATATTCGTGGTGGTTTAGCCTTGGCCAACAGTGAAACTCCCACTCAGCCACTCTCACTCCCCCTGCCCCAGTGGGTCAGGTGGAAAAAATAGGAAGAACAGGAGCAAGAAAGATTGTAGGTCAAGATAATCACTGTTGGGGCAAAACAGACTTAACTTAGGTAAAATTAAGTTAATTTATCATCAATTAAAATAAAAATGTAATTACTACTTCAGGTAGCAGGAAACAAAAGGACAAATATTAAAATACCCTCCCTCCTTTCCCAGGCTCATGCCTTCATTCCAGGCTCCTCTTCTCCCACCCTTGTTATTGACACAGGTTACATGCAGCCCCTTCAGTGAGGCAATGAGCAGCTCAAGGAGGCGAGTGGAAGGGTGTTATGGCCAGTACATAATAAAATCTCTCTGCCACTCCTTCCTTCTCACACTTGTCTCCTCCAGCATGGATTCTCCATGGGCTGCAGTTCCTTCACAAAATGTCCAACTACTCCAGCGTGGTCTGTTGTATAAGCTGCTATGTGAATATTGATTCTGGCACCACGGAGCACCTCCTCCCCCACCTTCTTCTCTGACCTCTGTTCGTACTGCTGTTTCTCACTCTTTTCTCTCCCCTACACCTCTGCATGTCTGGTGGATTTTGCCCTGTCTTAAGTATGTTTTCACAGAGGCAACACCAGCTTTGTTGATTGGCTCAGCTTTGGCCTGCATTGGGTCCATTAGCAAGCCAGCTGGAACCAGTTGTGTCCAGCACAGAGCAGCCCCTTATCCACTACCAAAACCTTGCTACATATACCCAATATGCTGTGACAGAAGTAGGAAAGTTGCATGACCTTTCAAATTAAGGAAGAATGATGAAAAGTGGTCTGTAGCATAAATTCAGCCTACACTTTGTCAAGAAGTCAAGAACTAGAAGTGTCTACCCAATTAGATGTGATTGATGGAGAGGGGGTAAAATTGATACATCCAAACAGAAAAAACAAACAGTTACCAGCTGATTCTAAAGGACAGAACATAAATAACATTACCTAACTTAAGTTATCAGAAGGGAGAAGGAAACATTTGTGATTCTTAGATTCTCTTTGCTCTGAATGTCTTCTTATAAGAGAATTATTGCACAGATGTTAAAACATTTTTTAAAATTTTTAAATCAAATTAGAAACATTAATAAAACTGGAAATAATAAAGTTTGCTCCTAATGACTCAAACTATAGTATTAAACCTTTTATCTCATGTTAAAACATGCTAGACTTCTGAATACTGTAAGAGAAAATTTATACTGATGCCTATGGATTTTTGGATTTTTAACTTTTTGTAGATTTTAGAAGTAGCTGTATTATATCCCTCACCCTTTAGCACAGTAGTTTACACATTCCTCAACCCCTATTACCCCATTCCATACTCCCCATATCAATATCCCCTGAATTCCAGCAAAAATGTTTAGTCTCCTGTCAAAGTAGGCCCATTTTGTTTAGAGAACACTTGTACCTTGGCCTAAACCGCAAGAGTACAGTCAAGAACTGGGTGAACGTGTGCCCCCTGTACTCCGAAGAAGATGAAGATGATGAAGAGGTGGTCTCAAAAAGCCCCTAGCCTCAATTCCCAGGGGGCGGGATGAGGGTAGATCAGGGCAAAAACCACAGGGTGGAAACATCTGGGATTGGACAGACAGTATTATAATTTGTAACAACTGTACATGGGGGGGTGGCGTGTGTCTTGTGCCTCAGAGGCACAAATTAAAATCCTTTCCTTATCTCACCTCCAAAACTAATTTACCTCAGAGTTTTTTTCTCCCTGTATTTTCTTTAGGCAACAATACATATATACCGATATATACCAAACTTCTCATATATATACTAATCATGTTTCATAACCATTGAAAAAGTCTTAGTTTGGAAATATAGTGTTAAAAAAATGCAATACAGTTTAATGCATGCTTTTGTTTATTTTTCTTACATGTAGCTCTTTTATCCTCTCCCCCATCCCCCAAGGATTAACTTCTGAGGTCTAGTACATACATGAGAATCTTGATTTGCGTTAAAATAAACAAGCAACTATATGGGTCAAGCTTTCCCCCCATATACATTTCATGAGAAAATCTGACTAAACTGTATCCTAAACGCTGCAAAATAAGGATATCAAGAGAAATAAAAAGTAAAAGTAAAGATTTCTGCATGCTAGAGAACAGCAAAATTGTATTAAACATGTTAGAATAAGAAATACTGGCATTTTATATATATGTTTAAACTTTTGTTTAAAATTACTATTATGTTAACCATATTACAATGTGATAAAAATATTAGGAAAACATCTGGTCTTACTTTTAAAATGTCTAGTTTTCCATGAAAAAATTTAAGTCAAAAACTCCAAAGTTGGTAGTTTTTGCACAAAACATAGTGTAGGTAACCGTTGGTTCATGAGTTTCCAATTTTTTCAATGAAAATTTCTAATTTTTCTATTTTCTTTTCTGAAAAGTATATTAGTATATCTGATTTTGCGCAGAAAAGAGAGTACTAAGTTTTTCACCATATAAATATCACACAGTCAATCTAACTCCTTACTCTCTGCATTTCATCTATTTAGAATGTCTGGGATTTGGAAATTTATTTTACTGAAATCTTTGCACACCTGAACTGATTTAGGGGATGAATGAACAAAGATCATTGAAACTACTTTATATATACTGTTGGGATTGAATAAATAAAGCAGATCCACACTATTTTCATTAGTATCCAGTGAAAGGACAAAAGGCAATGGGCACAAATTTAAACACAGGAAATTCTGCTTAAACATAAGAAAATACATTTTTTACTTTAGGGGTGGTTGAACCCTGAAACAGCTTTCCCAGGAAGTTTGTAGAGTCTCCATCTTTAGAGAAATTCAAAACCCAACTGTACATGGTCTTGGGCAACCTGCTCTAGCTGATACTGCTTTGAGCTGGGAGGATTAGACTAGACAATAGTCAGAGGTACATTCCAACTAAATGACATTTTCTGTTTTTCAGTTTGTGCCCATTGCTCAGTCTTGTCACTGGGCACTGCTGAGAAGAGTCTGGCTTGTTCTTTTCTCCCTCCCATCAGGTATTTATACACATTGATAAGATCCCTGTGTTGTAGGAGTACTGATCTCTAGCTCAGCCACAGCCATGACTGTGACTGGTATGGATCCCATTGACCTGCACCCCAACTGATGGATTTGCTTTCTTACTTGACCTTGGACCTGTCTTGCCCCTAGGGACTTACCCAATGATCAGTGGGCTGTGTCTGACCCTGGTTGTCCTCACCAGACCTGAGTCTGATTTGCGGACTGACTTCCTGTCTTGACCTTGGACCTGTGTCATCACCACAAATCTGTGTGATGATCTGGATTCTTGGTTGAATCTGACTACCACCTCGAGATCTGTCCTGCTCACTTCACTTGTATACTGCAGGACTAGGCCCAGGTTGGTGAGGTCCTTGCTGTGTGTATCATGGTACTCAACTCCCAACTCCCCATTCCTTAGGGAGAAGCTAGTCCTCACTGCTCCCTGACAGGAATAGTGTTGAAAACCTTGCTAAAGTCAATATAGACATAATCCATTGCTCTCCCCTCATCCACAGAACCATTCACCTCATTCTAGAAGACTATTGGGTTGTTCAAGTATGACTTCCCCTTTGTAAATACATGCTGACAACTCCCAATAATCTTCTTGTCCTTAATAGGTGGGCTTTGGCTTTCCTAACACCATCCCTGCACACTCAGACAGTCTATATATAGAGTGTTGTCCTACTTAGAACAACTGTGACTGATTCATCATTGGATGGGTGTAGCCCAAAACTGTGTATTCTATAGCCTTCCATGCCATTTCCCAGAAACTGTTGTCAGTAGAGGCCTGCGAGGTGCCCCCCCCCCCATGCTCCTGTCCTCATGCCCTTTTGTGGAATTCCCTGACTGAGCACCCTCACACCCTTTTATGGAATTCCCCACTCTGAGGGAAGGATTGAGCATCCTTTTATGGAATTCCCTGCTCTGGGGGAGGGGCTAAGCATTGTTGCCTGAGTTGGAGAATATATAAACCTGGAGTTTCAGAACCTTACCACCTCTCGTGGGATCCAGAGGAGGACTGCAGCTCACCGCTCTCAGCCAGACTGAGACCACCACCCTCAACTGAACTGCAATCACCACTTTGGCCGGACTGCAGCAGCTCTCCCACCAGCAGGTTTTTCCCCTCTCCCTTTGCTTGGACTCGGGGGGGGGCCCAGAGAGCACCGTTTTGTTTGTGCCCTGGGGTGCCAGGTTGTACATTTGGGTTTTGTGGGTTGAGACCAATTGCTTGTCTGTGTAGTCATGCTTATTGTATTATTTTATTAAATTGTTATTCTGACTTGCAATCTCTCTTTTGAGTTCATTTCCCCTGCTGGTTAACTTTTAAACCAGCACAAGTGTCTATAGACAGACTCTATATTCCTCCTGGGTTCCCTGACCTTGCTTCCACCTCTTGTATACTTCCTTTATATGTTTGAGCTTTGTCAGGAGCTCCTTGTTCATTCATGCAGGCCTCCTTCCACCTTTGCTTGACTTCCTGCATGTTGGGATGGACCATTCTTTAGCTTCAAGAAGGTGATCCTTGAAAAATAAACCAACTCTTCTGGACCCCTTTGCCCCATAGGACTGTCTCCCATGGGATTATTCCAAGCAGAGCCCAGAAGAGGTCCAAGTCTTCTCTCCTCAAGTCCAGGGTTTTGATATATCAGTTCTTTCCAGGAGGAGGAAATCAACACAAAGTTGAACCTAATCACAAGTTCTTCTATCATTTTTTATACGTGCTGATTAAAGAAATGAAAATGAACAACAGAATTTGAAATTCAAAGCTTCTATTACTTTCTTTTCCATCTTGTGAGAAAATAACCTAAGACTGCCAAGAAGTGCCTGTTCAGAAGAATTGGGTGATATTTTACTTTTATTATCAATTTTTAAAATTTATGAGATTTTAGGTATGTCTACTGATATCAGACTCCAGTGATATCAACTGCTGAACTGACAAACCTTTATTTTTCCCAAGAGAAGTTAAACAAGTTTCATTAGAGGTTCAACTTTGTCACATAAATGAGGAGAGGTAAGATTTCAAGAACTAGAAATATGAAAACATAGTTTTATATAACACCATACCTCTGTTTCTGCTGCATGGGTTGCTGTCTCATAGCCATATATTGCATGTCCTCTTGTAACTGATTAAGGGGAGAATCTGGTTTGACACGAATCCCATAATAATGGTATTTGGAGTTCCCCCTTCATGAAAGAACAAAAATAACATTGGAGTTTTTTTATATATACATCATACTTCACAATTTGCCTTGACTGGAAAACAGTACATAAAAGTCAGGCTTGTCTTTCCTCTCACTCTAGTATAAAACTGATATAACTCCACCAGCTTCTGGAAATCAGTTCACTTAAACTATATTTTCCAGCACTTTACTGTTGGACTTCGTTTAAATAGAATAAGGTAAGAAAAAGCAAATACACGACTTATGCAGTCATAGTGAACAAAACAATTCCATAAATGGAGCATGCTTGTGAGTGAGGGTTTGTGAATGTTTCACTAATCAACTTCAGTCCTGGTCAGTTGGAAAGAAAGAACAGAATTGGGCTCTCTGCATTCATGTTTATGAGTGTCTATATGGGTGTTGGTAAAGGCATTACCCTGTGTTAGCTTCTGTGGTTAGCTGTGTTAGTGTCAAGTGTGTGTTTGTCTGCACCTCTGGAATGCATGTTCAGTCTCACTACTAGTTGGACCTGAAAATGGTATCAGTAGTTGCATCTATTGGACTGAGATGGAAGATATCTGGGTCATAAGGGTACACAGAATCTGGCTATAGCAGATCAGGAGTCCCCCGGGTCCTGAAGTCTGCTGGATTTGGCAACTCCCTTAACAGTAAGGTTTTAAATATTTTTATTTTCTTATTTCCTTGCTTGTTTTTAACATATGAGCTTCACGTTCACTATTATAATGGATATTTTCTGTTATACTTTAAGATTTTCTTAACACAAACCTGGTTCCCAGTCTTCTGGTCCGTAATCCCATGAAGATTGACCGTATGAGTTTTCCAAAGGAGGCAGCATTGACTGGATCTAACTTGTGCTCCTGACAATGACGTAAGTAATGGTTGTAAAGGGTACTTCTGGGGAGACTCACTCCTTCTGCAGTTTCATAGTTGTCTAAAAGCCATTGGAGCTATGTCAAATATGAAAGAGTGAACATATGTAAATTTAGTATTATTCTACTAAGAAACCCCACTTAATTGTACAACATAGACCTCTGATATTTTTTAGACCACTCTTAAGGTCTGTTTAATACAGGGACTTTCTTCTTCAAGTAAATATAATCTCTTTAAATCTATTTCAATGCTAGATATGCAATGATGTCTTAGTTTGGGTTTTTTTAGGATTACAAGGAAATAACAAAACTCATGGCACCTGTGAGCTCAGATAGCTCCACTTCCAAAAATTTTTCAGATTCAGTACCATACATTAACATTTTATTAAGTTATTTGTGCTTTGGAGAAAAATTGTTGGAACTCCAAGGAACTAAAATAATCAACACAATTTATATTAATTGCATGAAAAAAACTTAATAGAACTAAGTTAATACATTTTTAATTTCTCTTCACCCAGAATTAAAAAATACAAATAAAAAACCCCAGTACTCCGTTTAACTGAATAGGGTTTATTGTCTTCCAAATACAAGGAAGAAACTATCAAATATAAGGTAACAAGCAATCTAGATGACATGAAAAATAACTTGTACATCTATAAAGTATTATGGGCCCAATCCCTTTCTGTTGTAGCCTGTTTGGTTTTGAGTTTGAAACGTAACAGAATTAGTATTCTTTTTTTTTTCTGTGTAATTTATTGTAGAATTTGGGTGGGCAATTTTGGAAGCATGTAGGCAAACAGTTTCTAATACATCACTGTACCTTTGTGTAGAACAAATAGTAACATACACACAAAACTCAAGTAAAATGGTCATTTTAATGACATTTACCAGTATAAGAGAATAAAATGGAAATATTTTTATAATGGTCATTTATCAGCAGTCCTGACAAAACAGAGAGGTCCCAGTTGACTAGAAGTTAGTAAATCTATAAGAAGGGTCAGAAGGAGGATCCAGGGAACTACAGGCCCGTCAGTCTGACCTCAGTGCCGGGGAAGGTTATGGAGCAGATCATCTTGAGCACCACCACATGGTATGTAGAGGACACCCAGGGAATCAAGCCCAGCCAACATGGGTTTATGAAAGGCAGGTCCTGCTTGACTAACTTGGTCTCCTTCTATGACAAGATGACCCACTTAGTGGATGAGGGAAAAACTGTGAATGTTCTCTACCTGGACTTTAGTAAGGCCTTTGACAGTGTTTCCCAGTGCATTCTCCTGGAGAAACTGGCTACTCATGACTTGGACAGGTGTACTCTTTGCTGGGTAAAAACCTGTCTGGATGGCTGGGCCCAAAGAGTGGTGGTGAATGAAGTCACATTCAGTTGGTGGCCAGTCACAAGTGATGTTCCCCAGGGCTCAGTATTGGGACCATTTCTGATTAATATCTTTATCAATGATCTGAATGAGGTGATAGAGTGCACCCTCAATATGTTTGTAGATGACACCAAGTTGGGCAGGAGTGTTGATCTGCTTGAGGGTAGGAAATCTCTACAGAACTTGTATGAGGTTCAACAAGGCCAAGTGACAGGTCCTGCACTTGAGTCACAACAACCCCATGCAATGCTACAGGCTTGGGGATGAGTGGCTGGAAAACTGCGGGTTAGAAAAGGATCTGGGGGTGCTGGTCAACAGCTGACTGAACATGAGCAAGTAATGTGCCCAGGTGGCCAAGAAAGCCAATGGCATCCTGGCTTGTGTCAAAAAGTGTGGCCAGCAGGACTAGGGAAGTGATTGCCCCTCTGTACTCAGCACTGGTGAAGCCACACCTCAAATACTGTGTTCAGTTTTGGGTCCCTCATTTCAAAAAAGACATTGAGGTGCTGGAGTGTGTCCAAAGAAGAGCAAGGAAGCTGCTGAAGGGTCTGGAGCGCAAGTCTTATGAGAAGTAGCTGAAAGAGCCTGGAGAAAAGGAGGTTCAGATGGGACCTTATCTCTCTCTACAACTACCTGAAAGGAGTTTGTAGCAAGGTGGGTGTTAGTCTCTTCTCATAAGTAACAAGCAATAGGACAAGAGTAAATCGAAATAATTTCCACTTGAATAATTCCCAAATTTTGTTTTCTTCTTGTATTTACTAATTACTTAAGAAAGTAATTATACCAACATGAATTAGCATGAACATCCAGTTTTCCAGGTTCACAATTCATACAAAAAGTCTGGGCTTAGTTTGAGCATCCAATAAATCCCCAAACCATGGATTTGTTTTTGGTATTTGGAACAAAATTTTATTCCAGTATGCTGAAGCCTCATAGAGTTGTATAATCCATTTAAATTTATTCCACCAAAGCAATTAATATGACCAAGATATGTGTTTAAAGTACAGTAAAATATATAATAATTATGTGACATTGAATATGCTACTCTGCGGGGCTATTTACTAATAGATCACTGAACAAATTCTGTTCTACTAATGTTCAATAAAACATGTCATTTAAAGAACAAGAATATCAATATTTTAGTGCCCATTATTCTTGAAATATGTTTCCACTCTGACCCTTCTTTATTGCAGAACTTACAACTCAGCATATTCTGTGATTCTGTGATTCTATTAGTAAAAATTAGATTATAATTAATATATTGGACATACAGTTCTGTTTAAGTCAGTTGTGAACAATTTACCAAGCACAATACATGAAAAATGAAAGAAAAATTAGGAAAACATTTACTCCAGACCTTTCAAAGACCATGTTCATGTTTACTTCCTTGCAGAAAACATCACCAGAACTATCATGCTTAGGTTCCTAAACAAGAGTTCTATGTAAAGATGCAGGAGAAGCAAGATCTAGCTGCTTCCAAGATGGATGTAGATAATGTTGCACTTCAAATAAACATAAAAAAGTGCAGTTCATCATCCCTATATCAACTTTTGGATATAAACACATTATTTTAAAAGTCTTAACATTCACAAATTTTTTTATCTTGAGCATTTAAAATTCTGAAACAAAGACTAGGAAAAATATTATTATAAACTTTTACCTTTACGTGAGTGTATGAACAAAACCATTTCACTAATTTCACTATATCTTAATTATATCCTTCAACTTTACCATTTAAGATTTAGATTATGGAATATGAGCAATTTCTGTTTTACTTCACAAAGAAAAAAATTATTGCCAAAACCCCAGAATTATTTCCGAATTAACTTCTAAATATAGTATTAGACTTTTTTCCAGATGAATTCTAATTTATTAGGATTCCTTTCAGTGCATTTTACTAATGATCTATATTTGACAGATATTCTTTCAACCTCAATTAGTGCCCAATGGAAAAGCAAAACCCAAGATAAGTATAAAGTAAGGATTTTTGCTCCAGGGTGAAGATATTTCAATTAAAAAAAAGCTTGACATGATTATTTGGTAGGTTACAACCTTCAAATAAGAGTGCCAATAGCTGAATGCCATGGAAAAAAAGTAAATAATCTGCAGACATGATAACATTATTGCAAATGACCTTAAATACATTTTTGTATTTGTAAAAATCTAATTATAAAATTGAAATGTCCACACTTTGATTTTTGACTTGTTGACTTAAAATATTAGCAATATTGGAATGGTATGAAATGGTTTACACAGAGCGGGTAAATTGACTCCAACTTCAATGAAACTTCAATATTTAGAAAACATTAGATTATAAATTAATTAAGTCAATCACATGCAGAAAGAAATCAGAAAAGGAAATAAAGAAAAATGAAAAAAAAATTCATTAAAATGAACAGATATTAATTTAGGCAACAAAATGCCAGTTTAAGGAAGAAGATAGGACCAAAACCATATTTACTGTCCTTATTTGAGTCATAATTCAATAAAAGTTTTTTAAAAAAGGGAAAAGATCCAGTAAGTTTGATCTGGGTTCCATTAATTTCTCCCAAAATTACTGAGGCTAGGAAAGAACAATTATTACAGCAAGATGCATGGAGGTCTTTTTTTTCACAGAATCAACAATAGATCCCTCTATTGTCTTTCAGTAGTTTTGAAAATACTTCAAAACAGTTAAGAAACATCAGGATAAGACTACCATAACAGACAGATGCAAATCTCATTATTAGAAAGAAATTTTCATAAAATCGTAACATGGTTTGGGTTGGAAGGGACCTTTAAAGGTCATCTAGTCCAATTCCCCTTCAGTGATCAGGGACATTTTCAACTGGATCAGGTTGTGCAGAGCCCCATTCAACCTGACCTTGAACATTTCCAAGGATGGGGCATCCACAACTTCTCTGTGCAACTTGATTGTTCCAGTGTCTCACCACTCTTGTTGTAAAGAACTTTATTCCATATGTTCAATTTAAATCTACCCTCTTCCAGTTTTAAACCATTGCTCCTTCTGCTGTCACTGCAGGCCCTGGTAAAAAGTTTCTCTCCATTTTTCTCATAAACCCCCTTTAAGTATTGAAAGGTTGCAATAAGGTCTCCACAGAGCCTTCTCTTCTCCAAGGCTGAACAACCTCACTTTCTCTGCCTGTCTTCATAGGAGATATGTTCCAGTCCTTTGATCATTTTTGTGGTCCTACTCAGATCTACTCTATCCCACTATCTAAGCCGTTGATGAAGATATTAAATGGTAGTGGTCCTAGTACAGGCCCCAGAGAGACACAACTCATTACTGATCTCAGTTTGGACATTGAACTGTTTGCTGTAACGCTTTGAATGAGGTCATCCAGCCAGTTTCTCATCCATCTAAGAGTCCATCCATCAAACCCATATCTCCAGTTTAGCAGCAAGAATGGTGTGGGGGACTGTATCGAAGGCCTTACAGATGTCTAGATAGGTGACACCAAAGCAGTCACTCCATTGTAGAAGGTCACTAGATTAGTCAGGAATAATTTGCCCTTGCTGAAACCATGTTGGTTATGTCTAATAACCTCTCTGTCTTCCATATGTTTCCTCCTCTTTCAGGAGGATCTGTTCCATGATCTTTTAACTAGTGCATGACACAGGAAATAGAGGAATACAGTTTTCTGATGTAGAAAACCTTGTCCTTTAATTCTTATTGTTTTCAGTGTGAAGATTCTGGACTTCCTTGTCAGATTTGAAGCCAGGTAAAACCTGGAAAGCGAATCTAGTAGAGCAATGTAAGGATTAGAGAGAGTTAAACACAGAATACAGGCTTCTAGG
>NW_020885033.1:248493-281258 GCF_003945725.1 Corapipo altera
ATGTTGCAAGATAATGAATATTCATAATATGTGATGTAATTGCTTGGCAAAAGTGTATAAAAGCTCAATTATAAGTTTCTCGGGTCGGAGTAGTTTGTCCAGGGCGACCTGGCTGCTCCCCGGCCGTAAAATAAATACCTCCTGCTTATAGACTGAAAACTTTGTCTCTGAGCAGTTCTTCCGTGCCTTGTTTGGGGCAAAAACTGGCATCAGATTCAAGGTAGATTTAGCAATTCTTTGTATATCTAAGTTTCAATACATATTTATGGAATTTTGAAAAAAAAATTATCATCCATTTAATTATGATACTAAAATAATTTTAGCATATTTCTAGGTTGTCTTATCATGGAAACATTTATTCTAAAAACATCCAAAATTATCTAAATGTCTTTCTTCACATTTTACAGAATTGTGTTTCCCTCACCCAATTTTAGCATTTTCTAAGAAAACTAAATTCTTCCAAGAAATGGTATTGGCTCCTGCTACCTTTTTCTCCCATGATGATAAACTTTAACAAAACAATTTTGGTTTTCACCTCCATATTACCACATTCTTTGGCAGGGGAGATGTCAACAAATGAAAATAAGTCTATAGACTCTACCCAATATACTCATACATTCAAATCACAATCCATATTTACATTTCTGTGGTAAAGGAATACAAGAATCTGAAGACTGCGAAGCAAAAAGGATGCAATATGTATAGAAATTCAGCAGTATTTAAAAATACAAAAGTATTTATACCAGCTGAAGAAAAAACATGTTTACATAACATTTCAAGAGAGACTAACACTATTTAAAAACAAACTGAAGATTAAACTTTGAGCCTTTCTCCTTTACCTAAAAGTTATATTTAATGGCTTTACCACTATATTTGCAACCATCTTTTTATGCAAATATCTTCATCCTTTTATTACAGAAAATTCCTAACTACAGGATTTGCAAAGATAGAACAAAGTAAAAGGCAGAAGAAGAAAACATATTAGAGACTAACATATTGTTTTAATTTATCTCATCAAATGGATCTGCAGAATTCTTATAATAAACTTATTCAGAATAATAGAAATATTGAAAACAAAATCTAAAGTATATTTTTTATTCAAAGTGTGTGTGCTGCTTCTTTCCCCCTTCATCTGCTCTTAAATTATTGTATCAGGTACACAAAGTATAGAAAATTATTTTAAAATGTCAAACCCAGACTACTTAAGACTTATTTTGTTATTATTTTTACATTTACATTAGGACCTAAAAAATAGGCAAATATGGTAAGCAGTGTTAACACAATACAGAACCTAGAAAAGAAATGCACTCTACAATGTCATGACACTTAGCCTGAAAAAATATAGTGACATAAGATGTAGATTACAAGCAACTAAAATGGAAAGATTACAAGCAAATGTAGCAATAAATTAAAACAAACATTTAGAGGCAAGCTAAGCATGCAGAACAAGATAGAGATTAGCTTTCATGAAAGAAGAGACAACTTACATGGCTGTTCAGAAGAGAGCTTCTGTGAGTAGAAAGACCATCAGACTTTTGAAGTGTCTCAATCGCCATTTCAATCTGATAATAGATGTCATTAGAAAATGACTCAAGACAAGACAGTATAAAAGGTTGATCAGAAAAACTCTGATAGATTGCCTTAACTTCAACAGAAATATCTAGTTCAGTCACAGATAAGTGATATTTTCTACTTAAAGGCCCCATCATGAAGTCCACGTGCAGGCAAACCTCCCAATGAAGTCAGGGAGGCATTTTGCTTGCATATATACTGCAGGATTCCACTTTCAAAGTCCAATTTACCTTTCCCCCCACTCATGAAATAAGAGAAGTGGATTTACCAGTAAGCTACATTGCAAACAGTAAAAATAACTAAACAATCAGTGTTTTGAATAAAAGAAAAAAATCCCAGAATAAAATCATAAGAAGGGTCTCAGTGTTTCTTCCTCCAAGTATTTAAGAACTGTGCACACTGAATATGAATAAGAAACAAAATTTCTGCTCTCTTGCAACCATGGAGTAAAATCTCAATCATTCAGTACATTTTCTGCCATTAGCTTCATGGTATAGGATATCACCCCTACAGCCTGTTAGAGCATTCTTTGAATATCCAGAGTTCTCAAGTAAATGAAAATTGGAGGTTTACACAGGCGGTAAGATCCATCCTTAAAAAAAATTAAAATCAGATGGGTTCAGAATAATACTTTTAATGGAAAAAGTAATATAAACCACTAATTATACAGCAGTAATATAAGTCCTAATACAAATGAGTAAAGACAACCATATCCATTCCCCTTCTTCCCTTCCATATTAATATATCTTTTGATTAAGTCAATAATGACATTAAAAATAAAATTACAATCTAACTGTAGTCTAGTTGCAGAGTTAGAATAGCAAAAACATTGAAAGTGATCAAAACAATGGGATGTACAGTAAAAGAAGGCACATAATGAGTCACATTAAATGGAAAAACAAAAAAGCAATGGAAAAGCATCTGTACATTTAAAACCACTTATATCCCCTGTTGACAGTTTTAAAATAAATCTTCCCTATCCTTCTTTAATAATTACAGTATTATAAAAAAAATTTATGCTGGTAAATTGCACTACTAAAATGAGTTCACTTAATATACAGCACAAAACTGAAAAACATTTCAGATTATATTTCAATTAGTGCATAAATAAAATGTGTTTTCCCCTTAACTAATCAAATAGTATTCTTACTGTAGGAATTCTCAATGAAAAAGGAAGTCTTTCTTACAACTGTCTATTATTAGAAGTATAAGCCTTTTTATAAAAGCGTACTAGAATCTGATCAGTGTGCAAGAAAATATAATTCAATATTGCAAAAATGATCTTTAAACCCCGATTTTTTTCTTGTTTCAGTAGAAAATACTATTAGGTCAAACTATTCGATCGGACAGAAAAGGTAAAATTTAAAAGATTACAGTATGTTAAAAATTAAGAAGTTAAGATTTCATCATACTATGATCAACTTACTATATAGTGCAACCATAGACTCTCCCATTTTAACATGATATTATAACATGATACATAATTTAAATTGTAATTCTGAATCTTACTCCACTGTTTGACAATACCTTCTCAATGGCAGTACCACAGGGTTGAAGTCACAGAATCGCAAATCCTGCCTCCTGCTGCTTGTTCAAGCTATTACACTATCCTCTCACTTAGACAAGTTTTTGTGACCTGTTCAAAGAACCAGTCTTTTAAAATCATAAATTATGAAGTTATATATATATATGTATATGTAAAGGAACACATCCCTGCTTCGGTAACAACATATCACTACAAACAGTTGAGGGAACAAGGCACTGGGGAATATATGTGAACAACTGTCACTAATATTACCATGAAAGGCAACATAGAATCATAGAATGGTCTGGGTTGGAAGGGACCTTAAAGATCATCTAGTTCCAACACCCCTGCCATGGGCAGTGACACTTTCCGCTAGATCAGGTTGCTCAGAGCCCCATCCAATCTGGTCTTGAACACTTCCAGAGATGAAGTGTCCGCAACTTCTCTGGGCAACCTGTTCCAGTGCCTCACCACTCTCACAGCAAAGAATTTCTTCCAGATATCTAATCTAAACCTACTGTCTTTCAGTTTGAAGCCATTCCCCCTTGTCCTATCACTACATGCCCTTGTAAAAAGTCCTTCTCCAGCCTTCTTGTAGGTTCCTGTGGGGAAGATGGTTGGGGGTAAAAATTAGACTAAGAATTATAGGGAAAAATGCATCTGCTACTCCCTGGATGGAACGCAGTTGACATGCTTCACAAGGACTCCCCATACAACAATAAGCACCTGCTACAGAAGATGGAATGGAGGATGGAGCAGAGTGGAGATGCTGTGGCCTCCCTCCAAAGAAATCCTTGCAGGGAGGGGAACATAGTGGTACTTTGTAGTTCATAAGACTGTATAGTACCTGTCAACCAAGGGAGACAGATGATGTTCTGCTGTTGAGTCAATAACTATGTCAAAATCCCTCTCCTTGGATGAACTTGGTTCATGAAAGCCTAATCATAATATTAAACACACACCTCCATTCCAAAGTTTCCAGCCTCCAAGATATGGTCACTCTCCTATATTCTTTTGGACTGTATCTTTAAAAGCGAAGCAAGACAATTTTACACCAATCAGAAATAAAGGTGTTATGACTAAAGTCACTGAAGCTCCACCTTAACATAAAGAAACAGTCTAAAAATAAGTCGAGAATAGGGGGAAACTTGGGGGACACTCCACTGAAACTGCTGGGATCAGTCAACAGGTTGAACCTGTCTTCCCCCCCTATAGGGACACCTATTGGGTAAGAATCATATTACTATTAGGATTAGAGCTTGCTTTATAGTATAGTAGATTGCTTTAAGTATGTTTTTGCAGTCAGATACTATCACCAGCAACTCTCGAACATTATTAACCTGTCACAATTTCTATTAATAAAGTCTTATTCCGTAAAATGTTAGAGTGAGTGCTTTATAGGTGCTAGCAGTTGCTGGCAGTGGAAAACTCGTTGGGAAGACACACTGAGGTCAAGAAAAATCTCCCTACACTAAGGATCAAGGAAATCTCCCCTTTTCAAATGACAGCTCCCTTCAGATACCGAAAGGTCACAATAAGGTCTCCCCAGAGCCTTCTCTTCCCCAGGTTGAACTCTGACTTTCAGTCTTTCCTCATAGGAGAGATGTTCCATTCCTCTAATCATCTTGGTGGCCCTCCCTTGGACTTGCTCCAACAGGTCAATGTCCTTTCTTTGCTGGGGCCCCAGAGCTGGATGCAGGACTCCTGGTGGGGTCTCACCAGAGTGGAGTAGAGGGGCAAAATCCCCGCCCTCAACCTGCTGGCCACGCTGCTTTTGATGCAGCCCAGGACACAGTTAACTTTCTGGGCTGCAAGTGCACATTGCTGACTCATGTCCAGCCTCTCATCCACCAGCACCCCCAAGTCCTTCTCTGCAGGGCTGCTCTCGGTCTGTTCATTCCTCAGTCTGTATTGATACTGGGGGTTGCCCCAACCCAGGTGCAGCACCTTGCATTTGGTCTTGTTAAACCTCATGAGGTTCTCATGGGCCCACTTCTCAAGCTTGTCCAGGTCCCTCTGGACAGCATCCCATCCTTCAGGTGTGTCAACTGCTACACTCAGCTTGGTGTTATCAACATATCCATGGCCACAGATCCATAGATTTTAAAGCCAGAGAACTTAATGATTATTATGATCAACTTGTCTTATTTTTTTGAATAATGAAGGTCACAAAGTGTTTGTTACCTCTAAAATTCACCCTTAATTATTTCACTAATCTCATGAACTGAACTAGAGCAAGTATTTCAGAAAGACTTGTGATCTATATTCAAAGTTATAAGTATTCATCATATTCTAGTGTAACCTGTTCCAATAGTAATTCTTTTCATTATTAAACAGTTTGTGCATTACTCCTTGTCTAAATTTTGATGAGTTGCATTTTGAGTTTTATCTGCTACTGAAATATCTCTTTACCATCAGAGAACTTTTTCCCATGCAGGCACCTAACCATAGACAAAGCACCTCTAAATTTTCTCTAGCATGTATATAAAATGGTTTAATTTGAAGGCAGATTTTCCAGACAATGAATCATTTGTCTTGCTCGTTTTGAAAACTTCCAGCTACTTCTGGGTTCTCTCTCATTCTAATGTATTTTATTTTTAAAAATTTCCAGTTTCTGACAGGCTTGGGTCCTCAGGTTTTCAAAATGTTCTATGTGAAACAGGCCCCTGCATGTTGGGGAAGCATCAGCAACTTTAATGGTAAGTTATTCACATGCAGAATCTGTTCCTTCAATCTTTGAAGTTCAAAGTTACGGCCAGGAACTTAGACTTTGGTTCTGGAAAAAGATGAGCATGAACTTAAGTTCACCTTCATTCAGAGTATTGTTTAATCATATATCCCAAATTAAAAAGCGATTATCCCAAATAGTGTTTTGGGATTTGTGGTAGTTTGGACTTGGCTCCCCCGCCAAGTGCTCAAGACCACAGCAAAAGGCTTCCCTCCTCTCCTCCCTTTTTTATGAACACAGGGGAAGGAAAGAGAAGGAAAAAAACTACCAAAAAACCAAAATAACAGAACCAAAACAGTATATATATATTTTACACATATACAGTTACAAAAACTATATACATACAAGAAAGAGAACCCCAACACCCCAAAAAACAGGAAAAAACCCCCAGATATATGCAGTCAATAAAGAACTAGCAAACAAAATCTTAATACTTTCCTTAAGAAAGCAGAAACCACACCACCGGATCTCTCCTCTCTAATCGGGAAAAAAAAACAAACAACAACCTCTCAAAAAAAATCCACAGACCTACATTCCCACATGAGGAACCCAGTCGCAGGGAGGTTGCTTGCTTCCTCCAACACCACTGGAATAGATCTCCCTCCAACTTCCTTCCCTGTTCTATTTATATTTCTGCTTACGTAAAGAATAGAATGGAATATTGGGATATGGATACTTCTTTAGTTTTGACCTGGTTGCCAGGAAGAGGCCTAAACCAAACCACTACAGAGTTTTTTATTAAATTGTAGTTTTGACATTTTGGGAAAAATTACAAAAAAAAATTGAACAGTTTAAATTATATTATGCACATATAGAGATTAATTAATTACATTCCTTACATTTCTGAGGATAATCAATCAGAAATTATAGGCCTATTTACAACTGGACTACTAATTGACAAAAAAATAACATACCTATCTGTTTGAATGTGTGATCAGTCATACTTTTCTTCTTGAAAAACTAATTCTACATGGAAAGACATTTATTAAAATGTTTTGACTGATAACTGAAAAATGTTATCATTCCCACAGCAGCCCCAATCAAAGTATGTTAAACATATCTGCATTACTAATTACTAATGCATATAATTATGAGTGGACATATTAATATAAACATGGGTGGGGAAATTATGGCATGATAATTATGGAAATTGTGATTTTAGACTTCTCCATCAGTTCACTCCATTTGCCTTCTGAAGTGCTAATTTATTATCTACCATAGTCATTAATGGTTAAGAAAGGTAGAACATTTCTGTGGATAATAAATTCAAAAGTGTAATTATTATACATGTCAACTAAATCCTACAATATATGTAATCTTATTAACTGTTGCTGTTAGTTTAAGGTTTTTTGTCTATTAACATTTTATCAGATGAACATATACATTAACCTCATAGATGTCTCTATTGTATATAAATAGAAAAACACTTAAAAATCCAAAATTCACATTGAAAAAGTGCCTTTCTAAAAGTCAATGGCAAGGAAAACTTTGTTCATGATTCAAGTACTTGACACAAAATACTTAAGTTGTTCTGAGGAGGTCAGGACATAGGGAAAAAAACAACTTGGAAGTTTAAGCTCTAAATTACTGAAATTACATGAGCATCCTTCAATTCATTATCTATATTTGTTTGCATTTCTAAACCCCTGTTCACTGACAGTAAAACAGGTTACTTTTGATGATATCTTAAAGACATCTTCTGCCTCATGTCCAGAAGAAATCCATGTCTCTATCTACACAGGCACTGATTTTTAACTTTATCTACTTCCTTTTATTTTTATCTGCTATATATTTAGCAAGTTTTAACTTTATCTGCTTCAAAAATGTTACCATTGTAGGCTTTAAATGAACTGAAATAAAAAAGTTTTCTTTAAGTTGTGGAGAAACTATTAATTCACCAAATGTGTATTCAAAAAATTAAATTCAGCACAGCTAAGACTTGGATACTAGTGATAACTATGTTTGTTGTTATAGCTTTTCCTAGTAACAATTCTTACATTCTCATTGACAATCCTAAACCATGATCTATACACATCACTATAATAATGTTATATGATAAATGGTTGAGAACTCCAAAGTGCTTTCAACATATATTTCAAACCAGTGCATTCATATGAATGGTACTGTCCTCTGAAGAGGTACTCATGCCAGAGCTTTGAATTAGGCAGACAAACTTGCCTAGAAGCAAAGACTTGAAAATGAAGCATCTGTTCTCACAGACTAAGCAAGTGTAGTAGAGCTTTTACTAGGTTATATCAAATTTTGCTCAAGAGAATGAAAAAGTAATTGAAAGACAGAAGAAAAAAAAGCAATTGTTTTAAGATTTTGTGAAAAAATAAGTTTTGCACATATACACAAAACAATCATAAAAGATGTGAAATATGTCTCATTAAATATATATGCCAACTTTAAAAGAACTAAGAAAGGCTTCAAAAGTGTTTATATTGGACTAGATGCACAAACAGTAGGAGGTAGTTCATATTCAAAGGAGAACAAGAGAGAAAATAATGAATTACTGGAACAGTGTTGACCACTTCAGTAAGAACAGCAGTCATCTAATGAAAATATTGAAATTTATCAGAATCCACAGAGTTAGACATAGTTGTGGTCTCTGCTACTGTATCACTTTTCATAATATTTTACTTCTGTTTACCTTCCAAAACAGAATACTGTAACTAATATATTTATAATAATTAAGGAGAAGATAAACAAGTCCAAGAAAATAATGGCCTCCAAAATTCACACTTTTCCCAGTTGGAATGTTTAATTAGTCTGAGGACTTCTTTTCTGTTCCCTACTCAGATAGGACAGCTGGGAGAAATGAATGGGGGCCCTAATTATTTTGTTTGTTTTCTGATGTTGATGTGAGGGTATTTCAGGTGCTATGAGCATCCATTAAATTTCATTAAAATAAACACATCACAGTTATCTTCAGTAGTCTGCATGTGCATAGGGTATGCATATTGACTGATGAATATAAATATTTCTTATGATCAGAAAACAACATATTGGGACCACCATATGGAGCAGAAGCATACATAACATCCATGAATTGGTAAAAATTCAAAATATTTGGCATTTATACCAGATGACTCCCTCCTCCCTAAATTCTCAACTGACAACTCACTGTCCATTTTTATTTCCTTGCTGGATGTTTCAAATGGCTGGTCAAATTATCGATTCCACTCTTTCTCTTCAATACAACCCCTTTTTATAAATCAAACTGTAGTTTGTATACCTCACCTTTCTCATACACTTTCTAAATCTCTGAGCTGCCCTGTAGTTGATCTGCCAGATATGGTACAGACTCAAAAATCTCCCCAAAACATTGTCAAGCGTACTTAGGATTTCTAGAATAGGCACACTCCAGTGAACTAAAAAACACATAGCAAGAGCCATATGCTTCCACATGAGTTAGCCCCATTAGGAAATCGGGATTGAGAAACAAAACAGAAAGTTCAGATAATTATTTTTTAAAATTCAGAAAAAAATATGACAAGATAGAATTGGCAAGAGATTGTCACTTTTAGAACAAACTGTCTATTTAATTAGACATTGTGATGATTTTGCCTGGGGTAGAGTTAATTTTCTTCACAGTGGCTGGTATGGGGCTGTGTTTTGGATTTGTGCTGAACACAGGGTTGATAACATAGAGATGGTTTTCTTATTGCTGAGCAGGGCTTACATAGAGCCAAGGCCTTTTCTGCTTTTCACTCTTCCATGCTGGCAAGGAAGTTGAGGGTGCATGGGAGGCTGGGAGGAGACACAGCTGGGACAAGTAACCCAAACTGACCCAAGGGATAAAGGGATATTCCATATCATATGACATCATGCTCAGTATATAAAATGGGGGGAAGAAGAAGGAAGGGGGTATGTTTGGAATAATGGCATTTGTCTTCCCAAGTAACCATTACACATGATGGGGCCCTGCTCTCCTGGTAATGGTTGAACATCTGCCTGCCCACGGAAAGCAGTGAATAAATTCCTTGTTTTTCTTTGTTTGTGTGCAGTTTTTGCTTTTCCTGTTAAACTGTCTTTATCTCAACAAACGAGTTTTCTAACTTTTACCCTTCCGATTGTCGCCCTGATCCTGCTGGTGGGGGAGTGAGCAAGCGGCTGTATGGGGCTTAGTTGCTGGCTGGGGTTAAACCACAACAGACACACAGGAATCCACTCCTCTAGAAAAGTGCTAACACCATGCCACTAAGATTTGAACTGCAATAGCAGCAGTGGCTAGTCATATTTGACCTACTTTATACATTTTCACAGAAAAAAAAGAAAAAGAACAGACAGAAATTCACTTCAGGGATTCAGAACCATCTCAAATATCAAATTTTGAATACCTCAAAAAAAAAATAGTTGTTGTGTTCCTCTGACCAATTTTTAATAATGAGAATAGTTTTCCATAAGAGTGTATTGGGTTTATGTGGCAAGGTTTTGGTAGACCTGGAGGTGCAGGGATGGCTTCTGAGAAGACACCAGAAGCTGTTCCCATGTCAGAGACAGTTTCAGCCAGCTCCAAGACAGACCCGCCACTGGGCCAAATCTTAGTCAATTGGTGATGTTGCTAGAGCCTCTGTGTTAACATATTTAAGAAAGGGTAAAAAAACCTTCACAATGGCAGCTAGGAGAGAGAAGTGAGAATATGTGAGAGAAACAATTATGCAGCCACTAAGATCAGTAAAGAAAGAGGGGAGCAAGTGCTCCAGGTGTCTGAGCAGAGATTCCCCTGCAGCCCATGGAGGTTAACGCTGGAGCAGATATCCACCTGCAACCCGTGGAGGACCCCATGCTGGACAAGGTGGATGTGCCCTGAAGGAAGCTCCTGGCAGGAATGGCGGTCTGTGGAGAGGAGTCCATGCTGGAGCAAGTTTGTTGGCAGGACCTGTGACCCTGTGGGGGACGCATGCTGGAGCAGTCCATTCCTTAAGGACTGCACCCCATAGAAAAAAAACATGCTGGAGTAGTTTGTGAAGAACTGCAGCCAGTGGGAAGGACCCACATTAGAAAAGTTCATGAACGACTGACTCCCATGGGTGGGACACGATGCTAGAGCAGGAGAAGAGCATGAAGAGGAAGAAGAGGCAAAGTGTTATGAACTGACAGCAACCCCCATTCCCTGTCCCCCTGTGCTGCTCTGAGGGAGGAGGCAGAAAAGTAGGGAGTGAAGTTGAGCCTGAGAAGAAGGGAGGGGTGGAGGGAAGGTGATTTTAGATTTGTTCCTATTTCCCATTATCCTGCTCTGTTTAATTAGCAATAAATTACAATAATTTCCCAAAGTTGAGTCTGATTTGCCTTTGAAAGTGTGGTGGGTTGACCTTGGCTGGCCTCCAGGTGCCCACCAAGCTTCTCTAACACTCCTCCTCCTCAACCAGACAGGGGAGAGAAAAATATGACAAAAAGCTTGTGGGTTGAAATAAAGACAGAGAGGCAGAGGCAAAACAGACTGTTGAGGACTGGGAGTAAAAGTGGCTTGGTGGGCACCTGGTGGCTAGGTCAACCCACCACAAAGAGTTATTTCAGAAACAATTTGTTTGTAATGAATACACTAAATAAAACATACTGATATAGGTATGTGATCTACTGAATAAATATATTAAGAGGTAAAACTAGAAAAAAATACTAGGTGCCACAGGGCTTTTTAAATTTAATTTTTAACACAATTTAAATTTTTTAACACAACAAAACATAATGTCTGAAAGTTAGAGAGAAATAAGCAACATAAGCATATGAGACCAGACTGTAAATGGTGCAAGTGTGTCTGACCTTAGTCTCATGGGGATTTTCTGGAAATCCAGTGGGGGCTGTATGGGGCTGACAAGGGCAGAGTAGGACATATATGTGCTTCTATCTACTGTGCAACACTGAAACCTATCTCTTTTCCTGGAAAGGGATAGGGACAAACCATGATGTTTCACAGCTATTGAGCAGAAAGAAGCAGAGACAGAGTCTTGGGGGACAGAGGTTAATGAGAGTACAAGACCCCCCAAATCCTCTAAACTTGACACTGCAATAGTTAATTCATAACTGACCAACATTTTTAACAGTGGTACTAATTGAACATTTGAATGACTGATTAAACAGATTATTCACCTTCTTGTTATTGGAAACCTAGACTGAATGCCTTTTTTAACTAAACAAGTCACTGTGTTCAGAAGAAGATTTGAATAAAAATGTCAGACCTGTATGATTAAAAGGTCAGACTAGGTGATTTAATATTCCAATGTAACATAAAGATCCATGTATCTCTGATTTTTTATCTGAAGCAGTTTGTTCATCTTAGGATGAATCCAACTATAAAAACTGTGCTGCCAATTACCAGAGGGGGGGAAAAAGGAAAAAAAATCCTTTACCTGGAAAGAGATTGGCTGTTTGAATAAATAAAATCTTTTTTCAAACTACTTTCCAAATCACAACCACTCCAGCTTAAAGTAAGGTTATGTAAGCTTACACATTTTTATTTTTTTTCTCTTAAAAGAATTATAATATTTCCTCCAAAAGTAATTATCAGGATTTGACATTACTATTGGCCCTCCTTATTTGTGGCTGTTATTCTTTTTCTCCCACTCCATTATTGGATGGTTTATTTTAGAAAGGTACCATGTTTTCCATCAGGACAATGCTTAGCACACTGTACTTAGTACCAGGAGTATTAATTATTATTTCAGAAGTATTAATTCATTCATTCATATTGACTTTGGTTTTATTTCCATGTACCTTTTGCTGTGCACAAGCATGACTGAAATAGGATAAATTTCTGAGTCAAGAGTTCCTATGGTTAGTGATGACTGATGAATAACAGTGATTGCAGATCAATCCTAATGAAAAACCAGAACTAATAGATGGGAGTTCCTTCCCAGCTGACAAGCATAATACATTGTTTAATTTAATAACTATATACACATTTTAAAAGTTTTGGCATTAGGAAACATTGATATTATAATTTGAATTTTATCAGAACAATCCTTAAAACATTTACATTTAGTAAAAAGTGCAGGGTGATTTAAATTCTATTATTTATAGGGCAGATAATTTTCTAATTAGTCTTTGCTGTAGCTGCCCATCCTCTGACAGTAACTGTCAGTAACCCACCCAGACTCATCATTCATGTAGGATACAACATGTAATATAATTTCAAATTGCTACAATGTATTAGTAGAATTATCAGGAAGACCTAAGATCTTATAAATGTTACAACTAATTTGCTAGTTACAAAAATGTAATTATTTGATTAATGAGGGTGAATAAAACAACATTAAGTTGTTTATTGCAAACAGTGAAACAGAACTAAATCTTGATATGGTATGAGTGTCAGAGGTTATAATAAGCCCATGCCTGGTTCATTTGCCTCCATGTGAAAATTATCCAAAATTAATTCAAAACATTTGAATACATTTGATGCGTATTACATTGGGAAGCAGGTCTGGCTATATATTATTGAGATCTCTTAAATTCTCTATACAAGTATGAAAAAATATTATGATGGTGCTGGTAGAATTAGGATTAAAAGTGAAATATACCAGATACAAAACAAGAAAAATTGAACTGCTGTGTTGCTCTAGTTTACCTGGTTTATTTATACCTTCTAGTAAATTTAAAACTGAGTATGTGTTTGACATCACAGTTTAAGCTGAACTGCTTAGATTTCAATTGACTATTGCTTGTATGAGCATTGCCGAAAAGCTGATGAAGAAACTCTCTAGACTCATTTTGAGAATAGAGAGCCAAAAAGCATACAGGTTTTGAACCCTATATATCAAGAGCCTTAATTGAATTAGAGATGTAAAGAACTAATTAGAGTTCTCAAGACTGGTGGCAGCCTGTGCTGCAGTGATCATGCTCTGGTGGAATTCACAATCTTGAGGGATTTGGGCCAGGTGAAGAGTAGAGTCAGGGCTCTGAATTTTGAGAGCAAAATTTAAGTTGTTTAAGGAATTAGTGGATGGGACTCCCTGGGAAACTGCCCTCAGGGATAAAGGGGCTGAACAGAGCTGGCAGCTCTTCAAGGACATTATTCTTAGAGCACAAGAGCTCTTGATTCCATCAGGCAAGGAAGGCAGGAAGCCAGCATGGCCCAGTAAGGACCTCCTGGTCAAACTAAAGTATAAGAAGGAAATGC
This sequence comes from Corapipo altera, assembly GCF_003945725.1. Taxonomy (NCBI): domain Eukaryota; kingdom Metazoa; phylum Chordata; class Aves; order Passeriformes; family Pipridae; genus Corapipo; species Corapipo altera. The sequence goes on from NW_020885033.1 coordinate 262,438, forward strand.
ACAGGCAGTGGAACTAGGGACATGGGAACCTGTGAAGAATATAGGGATGCTGCACAAAGGTGTAGGGATGGGATCAGGAAAGCTAAGGCACAGCTGGAACTGAATTTGGCAAGGGATGAGAAGAATGAGAAGGGCTTCTACAAGTACATTGGCCAGAAAAGAAAGATTAAAGAAATTGTACTCTCCTCTCTACCCTGATAAATAGAATAGGAGAACTGGTGACAACTGACGTGGAAAAGGCTTAGGTACTCAACAATTTTTTGGTCTCAGTTTTTAATGAAAATCTCTCTTCCCACATCTCTCAAACCCTGAACCTCAAGGCAGTAACTGGAGGAAAGAAGTCCCTACCATCATAGGAAAAGATCAGTTCTTGACCACCAGAGGAACCTGAGCATACACAAGTCCACGGGACCCAAAAAGATGAATGCCAGGGTCCTAAGGGAATTGGCAGATATAGTTGCCAAGTCACTCTCCATTATATTTGAAAAGTCATGGCAGTCAGGAAACACCCCTGGTGATGGGAAAAAGGGAAACATTTGTACCCATTTTAAAAAAAGCTAAAAAGGAGGACCCTGGGAACAATCGACCAGTCAGCCTCATCGCTGTGCCTGGGAAGACCATGGAACAGATTGTCCTGGAAAGTATTGAGTCCAGTATTATTTAACTTATTCATCAATTACTTGGATGAAGAGATAGAGTGCCTTCACTGCAAGTTTGCTGATGATACAAAATTGTGAGGAGTGGCTGACACTCCAGTGTTGTGCTGCCATTTAGAAGGATCTCAACAGGCAGAACAGAATCTTTTGAAATTCAACAAAGGCATGTGCATGGTCTTGCACCAGTACAGTCTGGGGGTTGATCTTCTAGAAAACAGCTAAGGAGAAGGACCTGGGGATCCTGGTGGACAATAAGCTTTCCATGAGCCAGCAGTGGGCCCTTGTGGCCAAGAAGGCCAATGGTATCCTGGGGTGCATTGCGAAGAGTATTGCCAGCAGGTCGAGGGAGGTGATCCTTCCCCTCTACTCAGCCCTGGTGAGGCCACATATGGAATGCTGTGCCCGGGTCTGGGCACCTCAGTACAAGAGAGACATGGAGCTTCTGGAGAGGGTCAAATGGAGGGCTACAAAGATGATTAAGAGACTGGAGCACCTCACTCATCAGGAAAGGCTCAGGGAACCTTTGGACCTGTTCAACCTGGAGAAGAGATGACTTAGGGGATCTTATCAATGTATATAAGTATCTGAAGGGAGGCTGTCAAGAGGATGAAGCTAGGCTCTTCTTGGTGGTGCTGAGCGATAGGATGAGAATAAACAGACAGAAACTGGAACACAGGAAGTTCCACCTGAACATGAGGAAGAATTTCTTTACTGTGCAGGTGACCGCGCGCTGGAACAGGTTGCCCAGAGAGACTATGGAGTCTCCTTCCCTGGTGATATTTAAGAACCATCTGGATGCAATCCTGAGTAACATATTCTAGGGCCCTCGCTTGAGCAGGGAGGTTGGACTAGTCAACTTCCAGGGGTCCCTTCCAACCTTACCCATTCTGTGATTCTGTGATTCTTTGATTCTGTGACTGTGTATGACAAAACATGGAAAACAAGGAGGTGATTAGAAACACAGACAATATGACCACCAAAGGCAAATCATGCCTGACTAATCTAGTGGTCTTCTACAATCGAGTGACTGAATCAGTAGAAAAGGGCAGAACTATGGATGTCATCTACCTGGACTACTGTAAGGCCTTTGATATGGTCCCCCACAACATTCTGGCCACTAAATTGGAGAGATATGGGTTTGATAGATGGACTGTTAGATGGATAAGAAACTGCCTAGATGACCACATGTGAAGAGTTACAGTCAATGGTTCCATGTCCAAATGGAGATCAGTGACTAGTGGTGTCCCTCTGGGGCTCGTACTGAGATCAATACTGTTTAATATCTTCATCAATGACACACACAGTGGGATTGAGTGCACCCTCAGCAAGATTCCAGATGACACCAAGCTGAGTGATGCAGTGGATTTGCTATATGGCGTCAAGAGGGACCTTGGCAGGCTTGAGAAGTGGGCCCATGTGAACCTCCTGAAGTTCAACAAGGCCAACTGCAAGGTCCTACACCTGGTTCAGGGCAATCCTTGGTATCAATACAGACTGGGGGATGAAGGGATTGAGAGCAGCTCTGCAGAGAAGGACTTGGTGATATACTGGTAGATGAAAAACTGACCATGAGCCAACAAAATGCACTTACAGCCTAGAAAGCCAATCACATCCTGGGCTTCATCAAAAGAAGTGTGGCCAGCAGCTCAGTTGAGGTGATTCTCCTCTACTCCACTCTTGTGAGACCCCACCTAGAGTACTGCATCTAGCACTGAGGTCCCCGGTACAAGAAAGACTTATAAGAAAGACAGGGATAGACTTTCTAGTAGAGCCTGTAGCAGTAGGACAAGGGGCAATGATTGAACACTGAAAGAGGGTGGGTTTAGATTAGACATAAGGAAGAAACTGTTTACAATGAGGGTGGTGAGACACTGGAACAGGTTGCACAGAAAAGTTGTGGATGCCCCATCCCTGGAAGTTTTCAAGGTCACGTTGGTCAGGTCTTTGAGCCACTTGATCTAGTGTAAGATGTCCCTGCCCATACTGGTTTTGGTTTTGGGCCCCTCACTTCAAGAAAGACATTGAGGTGCTGGAGCGTGTCCAGAGAAGGGCAAGGAAGCTGGTGACAGTTCTAGAGAGTAAGTCATATGAGGAGCAGTTAAGGGAGCTGGGGTTGTTTAGCCTGGAGGAGACTCAGGGGAGACCTTATCCCTCTCTACAACTACTGGAAAGGAGGTTGTGGCAAGATTTTCAGTCTCATCCACATTCTTATGCATACAAGCATCCCCAGTGAAGTGCACTGGTTTTGGCTGGGTATCCCGGGTTACACAAAGACTCTGGTATCTACCTTTTTCTTTTCTCTTTTCTCCAAATATGCCTTCTAATTTAGACTGTGGGGAGTGACTTAAGATAATGGTGGTACTCTATTATCCTAGGAGAAGAATGTATCCACCAGTGTGAAAAGACTGGAAGGCTGATGGCTCAGAGGGCATGCACACCTACCACCTCAGGCTACAAACTGGATATTGTTTCTTTGTCCTTACACAAATGACTCATCTGTGATAACTCCCCTTGGGGAGACATCAGGACAATTCATACACATGGCCTGAAGGTATTCATCTCTGCTGATGGCCATAATGGATCCACCTGTGCTTAGAAGGTGTCAAAGACTCTTTAAATGTCCTGTGATTCAGTATTAATCATCCAGTGAAGAACTCCCTGCCCCAGGGGAGGTACCAGAGGCATTCCCACCTACCCTGAGCCCAATAAAAGACCACACTCGGCAGATCGACCACACTCGGCAGATCAAAGGTCTCTTTCCCTCACTCCAGGGGACTTCTACCACCTGGGGCTTTTACCACCACCTCAGCGGATCAGGACTACAACCACCATACAAATTGCAGCAACCAGGTCTCATTGCTGGATCCAGCGGACATCTTGTGGGTCCTTCCAGTAACACCCCTGCTCCAATGGCCTGTGCCAGCACTGCAGCCTGTGAGATCCTGGATCCGAATCTCACAGAATTATTGATATGGGTCAGAACCAACTCACTGTGTGTGAGCGTGTACATGTGGGGAATGGCTGGACCTAGACCTGCAGGTACATGGTAAGGCCTGCACATAAGGCCTGTGCTGAGGGCACATGGCAGAGCCAGAAGGCAAGGCCTGCTGCCCATGCAGAGCACATGGCAGAGCTGAAGGCCCTGCAGCTAGACTATCGGTCAAGGCAGACCTGCCTAGTAAGCCCGCCCACACCATGCCCCTGCAGCCTGTGACTGGCTACAGCACAACTCACTCTGGCCTGGAAGGCACTGACTGGATATCCTGCCTGGTAGGGAAAATGGAACTCTGTAAATGCACAAGACTCCATGTGGTCTCTCTTCTCCCTCTCCAGCTGGCACCATGTGAATCATCGAATCTTGTTGGTAACTATTCTCCTCTCCTTTCTCTCCTTCTCTCTTTCTTTACCCCTTTTAATCTGTTTTCTTCTGTTACTCTTTTCCTTCTCTTGTGGGCAACTTAAAACCAATGAACTGTGTTTTACTAAAGCTGGTATATGGATTGTTTTTAGTGGGTGTTTCCTGTGGAATGGATCTTTGTGCTGAATGTTTTAGTGAAATGCTTTTTTTCTTGGTTGTATTTTATCCCTGTAAAAACCTTTTGCCAAAATATCTTATTTTTCTCACTAAATTAAAAAGAATTTCTCTTAGAGAACAGTGGGTGACTCTTTCTCTGGATGCTAATTAGAGGTTATAATGAACCAAAAGGCTTTTAAAAAAGTCTTAAATAAAAATGTAACCGCTCTGGGCAGTTTATAACTTAATCCAGAGTGCAACACAGCCTCACTAGAGCACTGACCCTCCAAACCATTCCTGACAGATTTCAATGGGTGGGGGGAGGCCAACCACCATCTCATTTTGGTTCGGTGGGCGGGACCTTGGGAATTTTTCTGGTTAGCTTAACCCAGTTTTCTCAGTATTGTTTATCATTCTTCTTGATAAAGAGTTATTTTTTCACTTACATCTAGGCATATTTGGTCTCTCTCTCTCTCTCTCTCTCTCTCTGTATTGGAGAGAACCAGGGGTACTGAATTGGAGGAAGGAGGCTTCCATCTGAGGTCTCTGCACCTCCAAAATGTCTCAAACTGAGACACCAGGATAGAGTGGCTGGTATGTGGCTGTGTTTTGGATTTGTGCTGAAAACAGTGTTGATAACACAGGGATGTTTTGGTTATTGCTGAACAGGGCTTATCAAGGCCTTTTCTGCTTCTCACACTGCCCTGCCAGCAAATAGGCTGAGGGTGCACAAGAAGTTGGGAGGGGACACAGCTGGGACAGCTGACCCCAACTGACCAAAGGTATATTCCATACCATATGATCTCATGCTCAGCAATAAAACTAGGGGGGAAATTGGCAGGGGGGCTATTGCTCAGGGACTGGCTGGGCAGTGATGCCTTTGGATTTTTAGCTTTTTGTAGATTTTAAAGTAACTGTGTAGTAAATATAGATTTTTAGTGTTGTTGTATAGTCTCTCACACTTTAGAATAGTCGTTAACACTTATCAAACCCTATTCCCCACTTCATGTCGAATTTTCTAAATTCTTTAGGTTTGTTTAGGCTCCTTTCAAGGCAGGACTATAGTAAATAGTCCCAGGCTGGAACAACAAGATACCATCACAGTGTCAAAGCAACCTTCAAGCCCAGAACCCTGGAGAAGCTCCAGAGACAGTACATGCCCTGAAGAAGAAGAAGAGGAGGAAGAAAGGGGTCTTAGGACCTCCAACTCAATTTCCGGGGAGGCGTGCTGGGGGGCAGATTTGGGGAGGATCTGGGGGTGGATAGTTCTCATATCAGACCATAAATTGTGGAACCCCTGGACACAGGTGTGCACCTTTGTACTCCTTGCACCAGAAGGCCTTCAGTAAAGACCTGCTCTCTATCTTATCTATACTAATATTGTCTGGTCAGTCCTTTTCTCTGGTTTTTAGGCAACAGCAACTGGACTGGCTCAGTCAGTTGGTGGTGAGCAATTGCTTACATTTCCATCACTTGTCTTTCTTGGATTTTATTTGCACTCTCTTTGTTATTTTTTTCTTTTCCTTATAATTTATTATTCCTATCAGTATTATCACTATTATTTCTATTTTAAAATTAATAAACTGTTTTTATGTCAACCCACGAGTTTTCTCACTTTTAATCTTCTGATTCTCTCCTCCATCCCACTGGGTGAGAGTGAGTTTGTGTCTCCGTGGTGCTTAGTTGCCAGCTGGGGTTAAACCATGACAGCACTTAATACTATTCACATGTACAATGTTAAACTAAATGTAAATATTTTCAAGACAAAGCCATGTATAACTGATTCTGCCAACATGCTTTTTGCTACGGAAACATGTCAGCATGCAGGAACATCATAGTGATTAAGAAATATCCCCAAAGATTTAACGTAGTTCTGAAGTACTTACTGTAGCTGGGGAGGATCGTGTTGTATGAGTCACTGAATGACCAGAATTTTCCATTGAATTGCCAATCAGATAGGTCCCTCCTGAGCTGCTAATGAGCTGTCCTCCTGCAACACCCATCTGAATCCCTCCGGTGCCCACCATACTATGAGAGGAGACCACTGTAGTTGCCTGTGCAGAACTTCCTTGAGTATCGAAGTAATTTCCCCCAGTGTTTTGGCTATACATCTGGGTTTCCGTGTAAGGATAAGTTGTTCGACTTCAGGAAAAGAAAATAAAAGAAGTAATGGTTATTTATTTTGATTGTTTAAGTGAGGGAAACATAATTATAGAAAAGAGTGTACAGTTGCTATAACCAAACTTAATAAGATTGGCAAAGAACCCCTGCATCTACACAAAATAGCATTTCATATGTCAAAGTACTGAGTAATTAACTTGGACTCACTGTTAAAATAAGTATTCATTAAACTTAATAGAAAATGGTTTTAGTCCCATCTGAAGAGTGGAGAAAAGTATGACAAAAATTGAAGATGTGAGAGGGAGATCTCATTCAAGTATTAATATATTATATAGTAATTTATCAAACTGTTGTAACTTTTAAAATCCTACTGTCAAAGATGGATTTTTATTTATATTCTGTTTATTTTGTGTACTGTTCTCCTGGTTTCAGCTGGAATATAGATAATTTTCTTCCTAACAGCTGGTACAGTGCTGTGTTTTGGATTTAGGATGAGAATAATGTTGATAATACACTGATGTTTTAGTTGTTGATAAGTAGTGCTTATACTAAGTCAAGGACTTTTCAGCTTCTCATGCCCTGCCAGCAAGAAGCACAGCCAGGACAGCTGACCCCAACTGACCAAAAGGATATTCCATGTGTCTGCTCGCAGCCCAGGATGCCAACTGAATCTTGGTCTGCATCCAAAGGAACATGGCCAGCAGGTCGATGGATGTGATTCTCCCCCTCTATTCTGCTCTTATGAGACCCCCCTCACCTGGAGTACTATGTACAGTTCTGATGTCCTCAATATAAGAGGGACATGAAACTGTTGGAGAAAGTCCAGAGGAGGGCCACAAATTGATAAGAGGACTGGAGCACCTCTCCTATGAAGACAGGCTGAGAAAGTTGGGGCTGTTCAGCCTGGAGAAGAGAAGGTTGCATGAACACCTCATAGCAACCTTCCAGTATCTGAAGGGGACGTATAGGGAAGCCAGAGAGGGAATCCTCATCAGGAACTGTAGTGATAGGACAAGGAGTAATGGGTACAAATTGAAAAAGGGGAAATTTAGATTAGATATTAGGAAGAAATTTTTTCACTGTGAGGGTGGTGAGATACTGGAACAGGTTGCCCAGGGAGGTTGTGGATGCCCCAACCCTGGCAGTGTTCAAGGCCAGGTTGGATAACACCTTGAGCAACCTGTTCTAGTGGGAGGTGTCCATGCCCATGGCAGGTGAGGTTGGGACTAGATGAGCTTTAAGGTCCCTTCCAACCCTTAACATTTTGTGATGTCATGCTCAGTATATAAACTGGGGGGAGCTCGCCAGGGGACTGGAATCACAGCTCAGGGATGGGATGGGCATCGGTCAACAGGTGGTGAGCCATTGCATTGTGCATCACTTGTTTTGTATATTCTATTTTTTTTATCTTCCTTTGTTGTCCTAGTAAACTTTCTTTATCTCAACCCATGAGGTTTACTTTTCATAGAATCATAGAATCATCAAGGTTGGAAAAGACCTTTAAGATCAAGTCCAGCCATCAACCTCAACAGTTGTCAAGTCCAACTGTCAAACCTTTTTTTCCCATTTCTCTTCCCCATCCCACTGCAGGGAGGGAGGAGCAAGCGAACAGCTGTGTGGTGCTTAGTTGCTGGCTGAGGTTAAACCACGACAACTGTGTACATTGCAAAACTGTAAACGTGACAAAAAAATATCAGCCAAGATGGTCCTAATACGAGAGTCCTATAAATGTTTTGCATTGATTTTAAATTCACTGAAACTCTCTGGCCGAAGCTTGAAATTATAAGCGCATTTGTATTTTAAGACATTCAGTTAGTTCAGCAGAGTGAAATTTTAAATTGGACGGCAATATGTACAGTGTTATGTAGAGCCCTTCCCAAATCTTCGTTCGTGAAACCTAGTCATGATGATGATGAAAAAGACAAAAAACTAAAATAGAGTTACAATTTGTGAAGGGATTTGTGAAGGGAGTAAAAAATTCAGAGGAACATCAGTAATTTAATAGAATTCTTTCCAACTATTAAACATTTTAGCCTAATTAACCAGTTAAACTTTTCACTTAACTCATGAACTTTATGTCATTCTTTACTTCATGTTCATAATGACTTGAATCACTACCCTTTAATGAGTTATAATCTATTATTAGCTATTGAACATAGTGGATATTTGGTCCTATGTACTAACTTGGTGTTTCAAATTGATATAGCTCAAAATACACAAATAAATAATACTCATTAGTTTTTCTAAAATGAAGAATCTGGATTTTGAAGTAGTTAAAAATTGTAACCAACTTTTCAACATCAACAAGCTTTATACCATGGCTTGTATTACAATAAAATAAGTAAATGACAAAAATTAGTTTATTTACCCAGATGATAATTTTGACATTTAATCATAAAATCCTATAATTCTTCTTAAAATCAACTGGCACTAACATTTTGAATCCATAACAACAAACAAGTCAGAACTTCTGTGGTATTAACAATGACCATCACGAATTCTCCCTTGTTCTTCAGAGACAACAAAAATCTCTAAAACTTAATTTTAATATCCCAAAAACTTTTCAAGTTATGTACTATGTTACTTGTTTTCAGTTACTTTAGATAATCTTTTGGTTTATTCTAGGTATTTCAAAAGTTTTAAAAGCAGATGAAATGCACAGTTAATCTTGAGGGACTACAGTGCAATCTAATGAAAAAAAATTTAAAAAAAAGGGGAGAAGGAGAGGTGAAAGGCTCTAGAACCTGTATAGTCATCTAGTAGTATGTTCTTTTAAGAGCTAGAATCAAACCATATTTTACATTGCAATAACATGTATGCAGGCAAGATGGTTTGGAAAAATCTTCTTGGGTGTACCTGATTGATTTTATTAAACTGGGGCATCACTGAATGCCTCCAAATGGATGGTAAGTCATCTGTTAACCAGAGCAGATGCTATATATGCTATATATTTCTTAGAACGAGACAATGTAATAAACAGCTCTATTTAATAGAGAGTACTTAAGGAGAACATGATTAGGGGAAACAGTTCATCAAGTGTCTTCCGGTAGGTGGAACACTGGAATTTCCCCAAAAAAGGGAAAGAAAACAAAGATTGATGCAATTCCTAGAGAATGCCCTCATTTATTCAGTTCATTTCTCCCTCTCTTCTGTAGGCTACAATTAATAATACTGGAAAGATTGATCTGTCCAACTGACAGGGAGTGAATAATTAGATTCCTAACTCTTTGTTACAGTTTACCGAGATAGAAATGTTCCGTTAGGAGGGCGGGATATGGGAAAAACAACCAAGTTCCTCCCTCCCAGTAATTACAACTTTGAAATTAAGAGGCTCCAGTCAAAAGGTGTGGAAAAGAAAAATAACAGATCTTTACTAAAGAATATATATATATAGGTAACACAACAAACAAACAAGCAACAACCCAATTTTCACCGAAAACAATTAAGTACTTCTTTGACTTTTGGCGCAGTTATAACCACAGCCAGCAGGGGGCGCTGGCGCATCGGGAGGCAGGGGCTGCAGTTGCTCTCCGATGGTCACCAGGGGGCGTTGTTGGGCCTCCAGAGGAGCGGAGGCTGCAGTTGCTCTCCGTTGGTCGGGAGGTGGCACTGTTGGGCCTGGCAGCCGCCACGGCCGCCGGGTCCAATACACGGGAGGCAACCAAGTGGGTCCAAGGCACGGGAAGGGAGAGAAGGGAGGGGGCAGCTTCCCCCCGTAGACTCACACTGGCAAAGGCTGGCTCCGGCTGTGAATTCCCTTCCTCGTCAAAGAGTGCCGGCTGCTGCCGTCACGGGAAAAAAAAGAGGAGGGGAAGGGCAGCCCTTCCCCCCAAAGGCTACCCCACACTGGCTTTTCAATGAATTCGAGGCAAATCCAGGCAGTAGAGCAGAGCAGAGTGCGGGGACTCAGATGCGAAACGGGATCTCCCTGGAGGACAGAAGAAAACCAGCCACTCGTCGGAGAAGATGAGCTCCGAACCCTTCCCCACACCGCTCCCCGAGAGCCATAAGGGTTTCTCCCTTACCAGTTTAGCCGGTGTGCTGAGGTTATTTAGCATTTCAATGAAGCAGTCGTTAAGCCCTGGCCTCGCATAACAATAGCGTCTTAGCTAGCAAGAAGCTTTTGGTATGGAAAAAATTCACTAGGAAAAAGCAAAAATGGTATAGAACTATAACACTCTTCAAAAATAGTTTTAAATTTTATTCCTATTTCCAGATCTCATGACTTATTATTCCAAACACCTTTGCATTTCATAAAAAAGATTAGATGCCAAATTATTTTTTGTCTGATGATGATATGCAAAAAAGATGAAATCTAAGAACTTAATAACTCTTCTGAAAAAATTTTCTCCACATAAAATCTTAGCTAACCAAAACTGATAATTTGTTAAATGAAAAACTAAAATGGTATAACTTTTGAAAATTAAAACAGTAAAATTACAACCCTGAGCTTGAGAAGAGCAGATTCTGGTCTGTTCAGGGCCCTGCTTGGCAGGATCCCATGGGAAACCACCCTGGAAATAAAAGGGGCCCAGGAGAGCTAGCTGATCTTGGAGGACAGCCTCCTCAGAAAACAAGAATATTCCAATCCAATCAGTAGAAAGGCAAGGATAGAATGAGTAGAAAGATAAGCCTACAATTATAGAATCATAGAACAGCCCAGGTTGGAAGGGACCTCAAAAGATCATCTGGTCCAACCTTTTGTGGGAAAGGGAGTCTAGATGAGATTATCTAGCACCCTGTCCAACCGCATCTTGAAAACCTCCAATGATAGGGATTCTACCCACGTTCCTGGGGAGGTTGCTAGAGTGATTGATTGTTCTCACTATAAAAAATTTCTTTCTTATGTCAAGATACAGTTTCTCCCAGTGCCACTTTTACCCATTACACCTTGTCTTCTCCATATGGTTCCTTGCAAAGAGAAACTTTTAGTCCTCTTTGTAGTTGCCCTTTAAGTACTAGAATACTATGATGAGATTCCCCCTGAGACTTCCTTTCTCCAGGGATAAAAGATCTAGCTACTTCAGTCTTTTCTCATAGGGCAGGTTCTCCAGCCCTTTGATCATCTTTGTGGTCCTTCTTCAGACCCTCTCCAGTCTGTGTGTGTCTTTCTTGAATTGTGGAGACCAAAACCGGACACAGTACTGCAGGTGCAACCTGAGAAGGGTTGAGTAGAGTGGGATGATCATGTCTCTGTGTGTGGTAGTAATGCTCCTGTGGATGCAGCACAGGATCTGATTTGCCTTTGTTGCTGTAGTGGTACGTTACTGACTCATGTTCAGATTGTTGTCTGCCAGCACCCCCAGGTCTTTTTCAGCAATGCTGCTTGCTACCCAGCCACACAGATCCTAGTCTATACTGGGGTCTTTCGTCACGTCATCACAGGTACAGGAATTTGCGCATCTTTTAAATTTTAAACTGGCAATCTCTCTTCCCATACCACTTGAGTGGATAGACCTCAAGGCAAGGACTGGAGGAGCAAAGTCCCTCCCACTGAAAGAGAATGACAGAAGCATAGAATGGCTTGCATTGGAAGGGACCTTAAAGATCATCTAGCACCAACACCCCTGCCATGGGGAGGGATACCTTCCACTAGACCAGGCTGCTAAAAGCCCCATCCAACCTGACCTTGAACACTTCCAAGGATGGGGCATCCTCAACTTCTCTGGGCAACCTGTTCCAGTGCCTCAACATGCTCACAGTAAAGAATTTCTTCCTAACATCTAATCTAAATCTACTCTTTTTCAGTTTAAAACCATTCCTCCTTGTCCTATCACTACATACCCTTGTAAAAAGTCTATCTTTCTTGTAGGTTCCCTTCAGGTACTGAAAGGCCACAATTAGGTCACCCCAAAGCCTTCTCCAGGCTGAACAACTCCAATTCTCTCAGTCTTTCATCATAGGAGAGGTGTTCCATCTCTCTAATCATCTTGATGGTCCTCCTTTGGACTCGCTCCAACAGGTCCATGTCCTTCCTGTGCTGGGGGCCTCAGGACTGGATGCAGGACTCCAGGTGGGGTCTCACCAGAGCAGAGGGGCAGAATCCCCTCCCTCAACCTGCTAGCCACGCTTCTTTTGATGTAGCCCAGGACACAGTTGTCTTTCAGGGCTACAAGTGTACACTGCCGGGTCACGTCAAGCTTCTCATCCACCAGCACCCCCAAGTCCTTCTCTGCAGGGCTTCTGTCAGTCTGTTCATCCCCCAGTCTGTATTGATACCAGGGGTTGCCCCAACTCAGTTGCAGCACCTCACACTCGGCCTTGAGATTCTCATAGGCCCACTTCTCAAGCTTGTCCAGGTCCCTCTGGATGGCACCCCATCCTTCAGGTGTGTCAACCGCACCACTCAGCTCAGTGTCATCTGCAAACTTGCTGAGGGTGCACTCTATACCTTCATCTACATCATTAGTGAAGATATTAAATAACACTGGTCCCAATACAGACTCCTGAGGGACACCACTTGTCGCTGGTGTCCATCAGGACTCTGAGCTATTGACCACTACCCTCTGGATGTGACCATTCAACTAATTCCTTATCCACACAACAGTCCACCCATTGAATCTCTCTCCAGTTTAGAGAGAAGGATGTTATGGGGGACTGTGTCAAAGGCTTTACAGAAGTCCAGATAAATGACATCTGTAGCCCTTCCCTTGTCCACTGATGTAGTCACTCCATCATAGAAGACCACTAGGTTGGTCAGGCAGGACTTGCCCTTGATGAACCCATGTTGGCTGTCTCAAATCACTTCCCTGTCCTTCATGTGCCTTAGCAGAGCTTCTAAGAAAGAAAAATCTTTTTTAATCTAAGTGTGGTCAAACGTGTTCATCCTGTTTGCTTCTCATACTGAGTGCATTCATGTACAAGCATTTCAGCTATGCTCCTGATCCCTAAATCTAAATCTAAATATTCCCTCTTTCAGTTTAAAACCATGTCCTGTCAGTACAGGCTCTGGTAAAAAGTCCCTCTCTGCCCCCTTTATATATTGAAAGGTTGCAATAAGGTCTCCCCAGAGCCTTCTCTTCTCCTGGCTGAACAACACCAACTCTCATAGCCTTTCCTCTTTGTTATAAGTTAGAAATCCAAAGGGGGGAATTTTTTCTTCCCCCTGCCTCCACTGTAGGAAAGATAGAGTTTGAATGGAAAGGGGGGTGATTAGCTTTACAAAAGGACTAGCCAGCAGAGCCACATTCCTAGCTAATGGCCCATCGAAGACTGGAGTGAGGGGGGAGGAGTTTTGATTCGGTAGATGGCCCTCCTCAAAAAGGAGAAGAGTTTTTTGGGTCTCTCTCTGGAACAGAGACAGGGTCTGTGTGCAGGCATTTTGGAGAAAAAGCCTTGAGGCCGGTTTTTCTGGTTCCTGACCTGGTCAGTCCTGATCACTGGTCTCGGTTTGCTTGCAAGCTGCCTTTGCCTCCAGCCTGAACCTGCTGTGTTTTCATCAGAGAGTTTTGTGCTCACTGGGAGAAAGAGAGGAGCCTTGAAACACCGTCATCTGAGAACAACAGTGAGTTCCGCGGGGGTGGACTGCTTTTCTTTTCCTCTTCTTCCATTGGGGTAAGGGTCCCCATTTTTTTCAGCTTCTCACGTGATTCAAGACCCCCCCCCAGACTCTCTCCCCGCGCGGTGACCGCCAGAGCCCAACAGTGCCCCCTGCAGGCCACGACAGAGTACTGAAGGCTCTGCACCTCCAGCGATCCAACAGCACCCCCTGCAGGCCAACACAGAGAACTACAGGCTCTGCACCTCCAATGATCCAACAGCGCCCCCTGCCAACCATGATTAGAACTGTGCTAAAGGACAGAGAAGTATTCAGACTTTCTTTTGTTTGAAGGGGATTTTTGGGTACAGGACTACTGTCTAGTTGGTTTTTTGTGTTCTGTTACTGTTTTGCCAACATACATATATCTTTTAATAAAGGGTTGTTATTTCTTCTTTTTTTTCCCACACTTCCTTGATTAGAACCCCTTAATTTTGGATTTACAATTGCTGAGAGAGAGGAGTTTGGTCTGTCTCATAACTCATCCTCTTTAGCAAACATTCCAGTCTCATCAAACTGAGACACTCTTACAAGAGGTGTTCCAGCCCTCTGGTAATCTTCGTGGCCCTCCTCTGGACTTTCTCTAACAGAATTGGATGCTGTACTCCAGGTGGAGTCTCATGAGAGTGAATTCACCTCCCTCATCCTGCTAGCCATGCTTCCTTTTATGCAGCCCAGAATGCGATTGATTTTCTGGGCTGCAAGCATACATTGCCAGCTCATAGACAATTTTTCATCCATCAGTATATCCCCAAGTCCTCCTCAGGGCTGCTCTTGATCCAGTCTGTATTGATACTGGGGATTACTCTGACCCAGGTGTAGGACCTTGCACTTCACTTAGTTGAACATCATGAGGTTTGCATGGATCCACTCCTCTCTAGCCTGTCAAAATCCCTCTGGATGCCATCCCTTTCCTCTAGCAAATCAACTGCATCCCTCAGCTTGGTATCATCTGGAAACTTGCTGAGGGTGTACTTAAACTCAATGTCTGTCATAGATGAAGATATTAAATGGTACTGGTCCCAATATGGTGCCCATTCATCACTGGTTTCCACTTGGACATTGAACCATTGACTGTAAGTCTTTGGACATGGCAATCCAGCCAAGTCCTTATCCATCTAACTGTCCATCCATCAAACCCATATCTCTCCAATTTAGTGGCCAGAATGTTTTGGTGGACCATATCAAAGGCCTTACAGTAGTCCAGGTAGATGACATCTGTAGCACTCCCTTTGTCCACTGATGCAGTTACTCCATTGTAGAAGACCACTAAATTAGTCAGGCACAATTTGCCTTTAGTGAAGCCATGTTGGCTGTGCTAATCTCCTCCCTGTCATCCATATGTCTCAATATATGTTCCAGGAGGATCTGTCCCATTATCTTACTGGGCACGGAGGTGAAGTCAACTGGTTCGTAGTTCCCAGGGTCCTCCTTTTTATGGGTGCAATGTTTCCCTTTTACCAGTCATCAGGGATGTGGTCTGACTGCCATGACTTCTCAAATGTAATGGAGAATGGCTTAGCAACCACATCAGCAAATTTCCTCAGAACCCTGGCATGCATCTTCTGTGGTCCCATGGACTTATTTATGTATGCTCAGGTTCCTTAGGTGGTCACAAACCCAATCTTCTCCTATGATGGGAGGGACTGCGTTCCCCCTAACTTGGATACAGACCTTGATATTCAGGCTGTGGGAAGAAAGATTGCTGGTGTCAGGGTTGTTGAAGTCCCCCAAGAGGATCAGAGCCTGTGTGATGCTTCCTGCAGTTGAAGTAAAAATGCTTAATTGACATCCTCACTTTGATCTGGTAGCCTTTAGTAAACACCAACCACAAGGTTTCCTTTGTTGGCTTTTCCCTTATTTTTTCCCATAAGCTCTCAACTCATTCAGTACTGGTTCTCAAAGACAACTCTCTCCAGTCAATCCATTTTTTTACATAGAGGGCAACCCTTCCATGCCTTCTTCCTTGCCTGTGCTTTCTGAACAGCTAATAGCCATCGATTGCAGTGCTCCAGTCATGTGATTCATCCCACCAAGTCTCAGTGATAGCGATGAAATCAGCTTTCTGGGTGCACAGTGGTTTCCATCTTTTCCTGTTTGTTACCCATGCTGCATGCATTGCTTATAGAGGCACTTCAGTGGGTCTATCAACCTTGTTAACGTTTTAGAGGAACACAACCCATTTCCTTTGTGGCATTTCACAGGTGTGTCCCTGTGGGTTTCTAACACATCAGTGGTCTCTGGTTCTTTTGTCCAGATGGAAAATGGATCCTTCAGTGCCTCTCAGTGAGGAATCTTTTAAGATTCACAGAACATCCACTCTTGCCCCAAAAAGTATAAAACCAATGCAGATATTCTTCTTTGAGAATTCCACTTTGAGCTGGGCAGGGGGAGTGGGGGAGGGGGTGCACTAGACAATCTGTAGAGCTTTCTTGCTATATGTATGGGCAATATCTTTGTGTTTGCCCCAAGTAGTCTGTCTCTGCTTCCACCTTCTGTGTACTTCCTTCTTGTGTTTGATTTCAGTTTGGAGCTCCATTCGCTTGGGTGGTGCTGGCTGTTCCCCATTCAGTTCAAACCAGGGGAAGCCAATGCCAGTAGCAGCCATGGTAGTAGCAGCAGCAGCAGTATTTGCTGTGTTCCGAGAAGAGCGTGAGGCTTGTGAGGTCCTGGAAGGTGTTTGAGGAGCTTTCTGGGCCCCCAGCATCCTTGGGTTGTGTGTGTGTAGGGACTGGCCAGTAGGCGACAGGTCTCGTAAGAGGGATGGGAGAGAGTTGGGTGGTTCCCACTGTCGTTGCAGCCAGTTCAAACCACAGGAATCCACATGTAACTGGCCCATAGGAAGTGCCGGTGACCAGGGTGTGGTGCTGTAGGGAATGGTGTCCGAGAGGAATGGCGCAGCAGATTGTTCGTCAATTCGAGCAGAAGGGTGCATGAGAAGGGCGGCACATCCTACTAGTTGTTGGGCTGCTGCCTGCTCTGCTCACATAGTCTTATGCTGCAGCCTCAATGATCACCCCAGCTAGCTGTTGGTTGTGCAAGCCTATCCAGCAGCTTAAGGTCTCCAGGGAATTAGAAGGGCATATTAGGTAGTGCTTTGAGGTTGTTGAAAGCATGGTGGTAGAGACCAGATGAGGGCTGCACTCTGCAGCAGACAGGAATTGGCTGTCTAGTCAGGCTCTCCTGGGATGAGTGGAGGCAGCCACCCAGACAGAGCTTCCTATCAGGGAAGCTGCTGTCCAGGTGGAGGGCTGCAAAGACTGCATCTTGCACTCCTGGGTAGAGGAGGATGGATGCTCCACTGTTCAAGGTGCACTCTGGTGCAGTCACTTAAGTCAGGAGGAGATGCAGGAGGAAGTCACTAGGTTATGCTGTATTAGGGAGGGGTGTGAAGACCCACCCTAAAGGAGAAGGAAGCACCTAAGATTTGTAAATGCTCATGGTCAAAAGGAATGACAAAAGTCAGAGGGTCTGCAAACAATCAAAGTTTTATTAGTAAATTACACACTTGGCATGGAAATTGGTATGTTAATCCCTGACCTACTATATAAGCACATGGCAGTGGGTTTTGGATAAAGGGGTAGGGTGAAAGGGAAGAGAGCAAGAAAGAGATTAATTAAAGAGGGGGAGAGAGAGGAAGGAAGGAAGGAAGGACGGAAGGAAGGAAGAAAGAAGGGAAGAAAGAAAGAAAGAAAAAGAAAGAAAGAGAAAGAATCACCAGTCCTGGTTCCAGCATCAATACAGCTGAGGGAATGTCAGTCCTAGTTTCAGTCTCGATCTAGCTGTGTTGGTCTGGCCAATGAGATGTCCAGGGTCCTGGGGGCACTGCCCAGGCTTGGGTGGGGGTAACTTTTAATGGACAGGTTTCTCCACCCTGAAGACAGGTTTCTCACTTTCCATGCAAATTATTTGTCATGTGCAGTCCGTTCTTTCAGTCCTTTTTGGAAATGGATTGGAGGGCTTTGGGGGTCTTTGGTGGTCTTGATCTCCCCGTACAGTCCATGCCCACTTCTTGGTGTCGTTCCTGTGCTTGTGCTGCACTGTGTTGTGCTTATGTCCAGGAACTACAACAGGGATGTTTGTCCCAGGAAAATGCTGCCCTATCTCTGCATGGCCCCCCTTCTCCAGTCAAATCTTGTTCTTTCTCATGGCATTAATACAAACAGTCCTTGGTTGGCTCCACAGCCATCTGGTTATCAGTGTTTGAGACATACACATTAGGTCCTTATCTGTTGAAATAATCTTAGATGATGCAGGACATATACTGCTTGAGGCCTGCTTGCACAATCCGGCCTGCGTGCCGAACGGCAGGGATCTGTGTTCTCCAGCAGCAGATGTGTGTCCTTGAGCAGCAGATATCAGAAAGCTGCATAGAGGAAAACAAGGAAGGAGGATGCTATCCGGAGTGTGAGAAACCAGAAGATGGGGGGGCCTGAAAATGTGCCTTGGCTAGTAGAGCCAATAAAGTTATAGATATAGTGTGTGAAAGTAAATGTAACCAATAGAAAGTTAGAATAGAGCGTGTGAACCCTGTAGGACCCTTGATAATGTGTGTATTTTTGGAATAAAGTTAGAACATTGTCTGCACCTCGATGAGGATGTATCTTTGACTCTCGAGCTCATTTTTTTGCTTCTTCTCCTTTTATCTGGTGCCCGAACTGGCGATAAAATGTGCGAAAAGGTAGAAGAATGCGGGTAGCCGACTGATCTCCTTGCGGTGAGACGCGGTTGGAGATGGGAGAGGCTGATAGTCGAGAGACGCTGGTAGTCGAGAGAGGCTGATGATAGCCCTGAGAGGCTGGTAGCCGTGGGAGGCTGATAGCCGTGGGAGGCTGGTAGCCGTGAGAGGCTGATAGCCGTGAGAGGCTGGTAGCCGTGAGAGGTTGATAGCCGTGGGAGGCTGGACAGAGGAGTTTCGGTCGTGGGCCAGTCGGCGCGAACCGAGATAGGAAGGGTCGCTACCTTCCCCCTGTCATTTGCTGCAAGCATGGAA
>NW_020885033.1:281268-315541 GCF_003945725.1 Corapipo altera
ATGTATCTTTGACTCTCGAGCTCATTTTTTTGCTTCTTCTCCTTTTACTTATCTTCTGGGAATCTAGAGCTCAAAGGGTCTCACTTTGGACCACTGTTTATAGGGTCACAAGAGAGTGGGCTTCAGAGTAGTAATTCATTCATAGTAATTAATTCACAGTAATTTTTCATCCTGGCTGCAATTCGAGTCTAACTTTCTTTGAAGGTCCAATAACAAAAACATTATTCCACTTGGGTTGTTATTCAGGTGAGAAAAATAAGTTTCCAAGGCTGTTTGTTAAAAAATAGGAACTCGTTAGACACCTGTTAATTCCTGGGAACAGACAGTGTTTCTGATAAGCTGGAGAGGGGCTTAGTCCAAGTGCAGTTTGTCAAGGTCAAGGTTTAATGAGTATTTCTCAGATCATAGTGTGACCTGGGGGGGAGATGCACCACCACAATCCACCCTGTGACTAAAGTCAACTTCTATCGGCCTCTACAAGGGAGAACAAGAAACAATGTGAGGTGTTGCAAGAATAAATACTAGGGCCCCATAGCACTGACCTCCAAGGACTACCAGACAAAGAGCTGCAGTAGCAAAAAGACAGCACCTTGGAGAAGGAGACACCATGGTGTTTGGTAACCCATGGAAACAGGATATTGCTTTACTCCCCTTCCTTGTATGTACCAACCAGCAAAAGATATAAAGTCTTGGCAGTGGACAAAACCAATGAGCAAGATCCACAGGGAAAAACCACACCAGCAACACATACTAAAAGCTGCAAAAGCCAGGGGCGAGTGCTAAGAGTGGGTGAGAAGCACTGAGGCACATGCATCAGCTGGCCTGATATACAGTCAAGGAAAGTTTGCTGCTTGACAGGAGCCAAGATCCAGGATGTCACAGAGAAACTGCCAGAACTGGTAAAAAGCACAGACTACCATCTCCTACTTTTTTTTCCATGTGGGTACCAATGACATGGTAAAGCATAACCTGGGCAAGATCAGGCAGGACTTGAGAGCACTAGTGGTCCAAGTGAAAGGGACAGGTGTCCAAGTGATCTTCTCCTCTATCTTGCGAGTCAGGGATAGGGGTGCAGGCAAAAGTCAATGCATCATGCAGATCAATACCTGGTTTCGTGGATGGTGTTGTCCTCAGGGCTTTGGTTTCTATGGTCATAGGACACTCTTCAATGAATACAGCCTACTGGGAAGAGGTGGAATCTACTGATATAGAAGAAGGAGAATCTTCGCCAGCATGTTGACTGACTTAGTGAATCGTGCTTTAAACTAATAAATTTGAAGGGGTGGGGTCCACAGCTCTGACACCTGTATATCCATGAGCAACAGGCTGGATGAGCAGACCTACCAAAGTAGAGAGGAATGCTCCCCAACTCTCTCCAAAGGCAAGAACCCCAAGTCCAGCCACCTCAAGTGCATGTATATGTAGTCTGGTCAGCAAACAGGAGGAACTGGAGCTCCATACCCAGTCTGACAGTTATGATGTCATAGGAATCAAAGAAGCCTGTGGGGAAACTCACATAACTGGAAGACCATGATGGATGGCTACAAATTCTTTTGGAAAGACAGGAAGGGAAGAAGAGAAGGTGGAGTTGTACTTTATGTAAAACAGAAATTTGAATTTATAGAGGTAAGTTATGGAGACCACAAAAGTTCTATCATTGAATACCTTTGGATCAAGATTGGAGGGATCATCACCAAGGAGTATCTTATGGGAAGCATCTGTTACTGACCTTCCAAGTAGGATGATAAGGCTGACAAAACCTTACTTTGGCTGCTCAAAGAATTCTCAGGCCAACAGAACCTGATCCTCATGGGTGGCTTCAATTACCCAGACATTTGTTGTGAAAACAACACAGCAGTGCACAAGTCATCCGTCAGGTTCCTGAAATACATTGAGGACTCCTTCCTGCTACAGATGCTGGACATGCTGACTAGGAACATCACATTGCTGCATTTACTGCTCACAAACCGAGAAGACTTACTTGACAACATAACTACCAATGGTAGCCCAGCAATCACAACATTGTAGAGTTTAAGATCCTGCCAAGCACAACTGAAGACCAGTAGTAGGACAAAGACCCTGGATTTTAGAAGAGCCAACTTGTAGATGCTCAGAGCCCAGGTGTGAGGCATTCAATGGAAAGCATCCATGGAGGGAAAAGGAGTTTGGGAATGTTGGGAGTTATTGAAGAACAGTCTCCTGGAAGCACAAGAACATTCCATCCCCTATAAAGGGAAAGGAAGGCAGAACAAGAGACCACTCTGACTTAATAATGACCTTATGAGTGTCCTTAAAAGCAAAAAAGAAGCATACTGGCTATGGAAAGGCAGCCAAATAGCCATTGAGGACTATAAGAACCTTGTTAGGACACGCAGAGATGCAGTCAGGAAGGCTAAGGCTCAGCCAGAACTGAAAATGGCCAGAGAACAAGAAGAAAGGATTCTTCAGGTATGTCAGCCAGAAAAGGAAGGTCAAAGAAGGTGCACCCCCCCCCATAAGCAAGACTGGCAGATGGGTAACAACAGATGAGGAGAAGGCTGAGGTACTCAACAAATATTTTGCTACAGTCTTCAATGGCAACCTCTCTCCCATACATCTTGAGTGGATGGACTGCCAGACAGGGACTAGGGGAGCAAAGTCCGTCCTATTTATCATGTTTGCAACCACTTGAAGAAACTGAATATACATGAGTCTATTGGGACTTGATGAGATGAATCACAGAGTCCTAAGGGAATTGCCTAATGTAGTTGTCAAGCCATTCTCAATGATATTTGAAAAGATAAGGAGGTCAGGTGAAGTCCCAGGTGACTGAAAATAGGGAAACATTGCACCCATTTTGAAAAAGGGTAGAAAGGACGACGCTGGGAACTACTGACCTGTCAGCCTCACCTCTGTGCCTGGGAAGATCATGAAACAGATCCTTCTAGAAGCTATGCTAAGGCACATGGAGGACAGGGAGGTGATTTGGGGCAGCCACCACGGCTTCCTGCCTGACTAACTCAGTGGCCTTCTATGATGGAGTGACTACATCAGTGGACAAGGGGAGGGCCATAGATGTCATTTATCTGGACTTCTGTAAAGTCTTTGACACAGTCCCCCACAACATCCAGAGGGCTTAACAGCTCAACGTTCACATGGAATAAGGAGTGATGTCCCTCAGGGGTTCATATTTGGACCAGTGTTATTTAATATCTTTACTAATGACATAGACAGTGGGACTGAGTGCAGCCTCAGCAAGTTTGCAGACAACACCAAGCTGAGTGGTGTAGTTGACACTCTGGAGGGAAGGGATGCCATCAGGAGCAATCTTGACAGGCTAGATAGGTGGGCCTGTGCAAACCTCATGAATTTCAATAAGGCCACATGCAGGGTCCTGTACCTGTATGGGGGAATCCCATGCAAATATACAGGCTGCATAGAGAACGGATCGAGAGCAGCCCTGCAGAGAAGGACTTGGGGATGTTGGCTGACAAGAAGATGAACATGACCGAGCAGTCATAGAATCACAGAATTATAGAATCATTAAGGTTGGAAAAGACCTCCAAGATCATCAAGTCCAACCTTTGACCTAATACCACCATATCCCCTAAACTATATTGGAAAATGCCACGTCCACTTGTTTTTTGAACACTTCCAAGGATGGTGACTCCACCATTTCCCTGGGGAGTCTGTTCCAATGCTTAACCACTCTTTTTTTCAGTGAAGAAATTTTCTTAACATCCAACCTGGACCTCCCCTGGCACAACTTGAGGACATTTCCCCTTGTCCTCTTTCTAGTTGTCTGGGAGAAGAGGCCAAGCCTCACTTCACTACAACCTCCTTTCAGGTAGTTGTAGAGAGCGATAAAGTGTCCCCTCAGACTCCTTTTCTCCAGACTAAACAACCCCAGCTCCCTCAGCCACTCCTCACAACTTGTGCTTTAGACCCTTCAGCAGCTTTCTTGCCCTTCTTTGGACATGCTCCAACATCTCAATGTCCTTCCTGTAGTGAGGGGTCCAAAACTGAACACAGTACTTGAGGTGTGGCCTCACCAGTGCTGAGTACAGGGGGACAATCACTTCCCTAGCCCTGCTGGCCACACTATTTCTGATACAAGCCAGGATGCCATTGGCCTCCTTGTCCATCTGGGCACACTGACAGCTCATGTTCAGCTGGCTATCGACCAACACCTCCAGGTCCTTTTCCACCAGGCAGCTTTCCAGCCACTCTTCCCCAAGCCTGTAGCATTGCATGAGGTTGTTGTGACCCAAGTGCAGGACCTGGCACTTGGCCTTGTTGAACCTCATACAATTTGCCTCAGGCCATAAATCTAGCCTGTCCAGATCCCTCTGTAGGGGTGATCTGCTCCAAAACCTTACACAACTGGATGCATCTAATCTAGTTCCATAGACCTGTGTGTGTCCAAGTGATGTAGCAGGTAGTGCTATATTCACTAGGTGGAATGAGTCCCACAATTGGAGTTCTGGGATGGAGGGCTACAGGCTGTTTAGGAGGGATAGGCAGGGCAGACAAGGTGGAGATGTGGCACTATACATAAGGGAGAGGTTTGTACAATCCTTACAGTTAGTGATGATGTGGTGGAGACCCTCTGGATGAGGATTAAGGGGTTGGAAAACAAAGGAGATGATATAGTGGGTGTTTATTACCAATTGTCCAGCCAGGATATAAGCAGTGATGAGTTATTCTGTAAGCAATTAGGAGAAATCTCTGGATCAGTAACCCTTTTACTTATGAGAGATTCCAACTTCCCAGACATCAGTTGGGAATATCATACTGCTGTGATGAGCAGGTCTTGGAAAGTCTTGAAGTTTGTGGAAGATAACTTCTTGTCACAAGTACTCTCTGAGTCAACTAGGAAAGATGCCCTCCTAGACTTGTGGTTTGTGACTAGAGAAGGATTTGTGGGAGATGTGATGGTTGGTGGCTGTCTTGGCCACAGTGATCTTGAAATGGTTGAGTTTAAAAGTTTCAGTGTAATGAGAAAAAAGGTCAGCAGAGTTGCTACCCTGGACTTCAAGAAAGCAAACTTTAAGCTACTCAGGGAGTTGCATAGTAGAGTACCCCATGAATCTGCTTTTGTGGGCTTAGGGGTCCACAAGTGCTAGTGAGTCTTTAAGAATCACCTTTCAGAAGTACAGGAGCAGGCAATTCCACTGTGTTGAAAGTCAAGCAAGTGGGGCAGAAAACCAAATTGGCTGAACAGGGAACTCCTCGTGGAACTCAAGAAAAGGAAAAAGGAAATTTTAAAATCTCTGGAAGCAAGGTCAGGCTTTGCAGGAAGATTACAGAGCTGTGGTTCATATATGCAGGGAGAAGACACGGATAACATAGCTTAACTAGAGCTGAAACTGGCCAGGGTTTTGTCAGACAGGAAGAAAGATTTTTTTAAGTACATTAATAGCAAGAGGATTTCTAAAGAAAACATTGTACCAATACTTGTTGAAGATGGTCACCTGACTAATAGGGATGAAGAAAAAGTGGAGGCATTAAATGCATTTTTTGCCTTAATCTTTAATAATACTGATAGACCTTGGGCTGCCTGGTTCCCTGAGTTGGAGGACCATGAGTGTGGGAACAGTGACTTTCCATTTATGGACACTGAAAATCTAAGGGACCAGTTGTATCAGTTGAATGTTCCCAAGTCGATGGGGCCTGATGGGATTCATCCCAGAGTTCCAAAGCAGCTAGAGGATGTTCTGGCAGGACCTGTCTCGATCATCTACCAAAGGTTTTGGGAGTCTGGGGAGGTCCCTGCTGACTGGAAGCTGGCCAATGCTATTCCTATTTACAAGAAGGGTGTGAGGGAAGACCCAGGGAACTACAGACCTATTAGTCTAACCTCAGTACCTGGAAAAATTATGGAGAAGATCATATTGGGTGCTACTGCAAGGCATTTAAAGAACAATGCAATCATCAGGGACAGTCAACATGGATTCATGAAGGGAAAGTCCTGTATTTGATAATTTGATATCCTTCTATGATAAGGTCACCTGCCTAGTGGGTAAAGGGAAGGTGATGGATGTAGTTTTTCTAGATTTTAGGAAGGCTTTTGATACTGTCCCTCACAGCATCCTTCTGGACAAGTTGACCAGCGGTGAGATGAGCAGGTACATGGTGCACTGGGTGAAGAACTGCCTGGATGGCAGGGCTCAAAGGGTTGTAGTGAATGGGGCTACATTTGGCTGGCAACTGGTCACCAGCAGCATTCCTCAGGGTTTAATTTAAGGGCCAGTTCTGTTCAGTATATTTATCAATTATATAGATGGAGGAGTTGAATGCACCATTAGTAAGTTTGCTGATGATACCAAACTGTAAGGAGCTGCTGACTCTCTCAAGGGACAAGAGATCCCAGAGGGATCTGGATAGATTGGAGCAATCATCAATGGCATGAAAATTAACAAGTCCAAATGCCAGATTCAGTACCTGTGACAGAGTAATGCCAGGAACATGTATAGATTTGGAGAGGAGTGGCTGCAGAGCAGCCCTGCAGAAAGGGATCTGGGGGTGCTGGTTGACAGCAGGCTCAATGGAAGTCAGCAGTGTGCCCTGGCAGCCAAGAGGGTAAACCACATCCTGGGGTGCATTAGGAGCAACCTGATCCTAAAGGGGTTCCCTGCCCATGACAGTAGGGTTGGACCTTTAAAGGTCCCTTCCAACACAAACCATATGATGATGATTCAGAGAGATATGGTCCATCCAACTACTGATGCAAGGTCCCTCACTCACTCCTGTAGCTGACACCACAGGCCCCAGGGTGCCTACATCCCCATCTGACTCCAGTACCTGGGCACCAAATTTCACTCACACACCTGTCTTACCAGCAGTTGGCACCTGTTCCTTGCAGCACACGGACACAGGGGACAGAGAGTAAGATTAGGCAGAGCAATAGTTAATATTTTAAAAGAAAATATAAGAAAATAGGACAGATGACAGTGATCAGGTGCAGGGCTCAGCCAGGCAAGCATACTGATTGGCCCTGTTTTACCTGTGCTTGGCCACTTTTATCCCCCTTTTTGTCTATCCGTCCTCTTTGTTTCTCTCTGCTTCCTCTTTCCCCTGTAATTCCCTTCATCAGTTTGTATAGTAGTATCAATTCTTGCATCCATCTCAGTTTTGTGTCTGGGATCCCCCCTGGTTTAACATCTTATCAGTTGCAAAGTTCAGTTTGATCTTCAGGGAAGTGGTGCCTGTAGTTTAAATTCCTTCCTAAAACATTTATTGTATGTTTTGTATGTTGTATTAAATATTAAAGTTTCCTATTTACAATGCAGAATAATTCTTGTAAATACCAAGTTTTGTATTCCTTTCTGTGGACCAAACAATAATCACTTTATAAAGTTGAATTAATATTTTAAGATGTAGAGCCTCAGCTATCCTTGTAGCTAGCAAAGCTATTTTCGATCCTGTAAATAACACCTTCTGCCATGGGGATTTCAAGTGTAATCACAGAACCATAGAATAGTAGAGTAGTTGAGGTTGAAAGGGATCTATGGAGCTTGTCTAGTCCAAACCACTTCCTGACCCATGCTCAAAGCAGGATCAACCAAAGCAAGTATCTCAAGACATTATCCAGTCAGGTTTTGGATATCTCCAAGGATGGAGACTCCACAACCTCTCTGGGCAATCTGGTCCAGAGTTTGACCACTCTTAGAGTAAAAAAGATTTTTCTTATGTTTAAATGGAAGTTCTTGTATTTCAGTTTGTGTGCATTGTCTCTCATCCTTTCACTGAGCACGCCTGAGAAGACTTTGGTTCCATCTCTGAGCTGGTTTTGTGTGGCAACGGATTTGCCATATGTAGGATGGAAGAAGTCCTGTCAGAGATGGACTAGTGAAGAAAAAGAAAACAGTTCAAATGTTATAGAAACAGAAGTTTTTAATGTGGTTTAAACAGGTTTTAAAATGGTTCTTGCTTTTCTGCAGAGTCATTGCCCCTTCTTCCCGACACCCCCTGTGAGGGACTTGTCTCCCATACAAGGTGTCCTGGGAAGGTGTCCTGAGGTGTTTCTCATTGGTCCTTGTTAACCCCTTCCTATTGGCTGTTGGCCCCTTACCTGATTGGTTTTTTCTGTGTCCCCCTGAACTTGTGATTGGTTCCCCTTTGACCCTCCTAAAAGCCTTATAAACCCCTACCCCACAATAAACTTCCTCTTTTGTCCGTCCCTCCCTGGTGGTCTGTGTGAGCTCCTTACGGGGTCATCGGGCCACGTGCCAGGGGGCAGGGGGGAAGGGCATTCACCTCCAGGTGATGGGCAGGCACCCAAGAGCCTGGAGGTCTCCCCCATCCGTTTTGTCTCGGGTAGAGTTCATTTTCTTCACAGTGGCTGGTATGGGGCTGTGTTTTGGATTTGTGCTGAATATAGGGTTGTAAGTGCAGAAGAATTTTTTTCAGAAGAATTATTCGAGGAAGAGAGAATTTATCTTGCTCAAGGAAGCTTTGCTGCCCAGGAAAAAACATCTTCCCATGAATAGTTTGGTGTTTTTTCCTCCCTCTTGCCTTACAAGGAGGTTTACTCCCTGAAAAGATAAAGTTCTTACAGACAACCTTGGAGGTCCTGCAGGGGGCCCAGGCAAGCCATTAAAAAGGCCCCAAGAGAAAAAAGCGGTGTGTTTTTCCATGCCTCTTGGTTAGTGCTGTAAAGTTAGTGTTCTTAGCTTTTGGAAATAAATTTTCCTAAATTCTTCTGCTGCCTGGTATCTGAGGTACCTGGATGCAATTTTTCTACACAGGGTTGATAATATAGAGGTGGTTTTGTTATTGTTGATCAGGGCTTACACAGAGCCTTTTCTGCTTTTTGTACTGCCACGCTGATGTCTTAAGATTTGTAGCAAATATGGATTTTTAGTACAGCTGTATAGTTTCTAACACTATAGAATAGCAGTTGACAGCTACCAAACCCTGTTCTCATGATTCATATTTTCTAAATTCTTCAGGTTTTGTTTAATGTTCTTTTCAAGGGAAAAGACTCTAGCAAGCATATCTTGTTTGGGATATGCACCTGGACCAGAATAATAAGATATCATTGTAGCCAAAGCAACCTTGAAGGCCCAGGAACCTTGGAGGAGCTCCAAAGACAGGACGTGCTGTGAGGAGGAGGAAGATGAGGAAGAAAGGGGTCTTGAGACCTCTGACTCAATTCCGGGGAGGTGTGCCGGGGGGCAGATCTGGGGAGGTCCTGGGGGAAGATAATTTTAGGATTGGATGTATTAGTGCTATAAAACTGTAGAACCCCTGTACACTCATGTACACATTTATGTATCTGCTGCACCATAAAATGCTGTATTAAAAGAACTGTTTTCTACCTTATCTATACTAATATCGTCCAGAAAGTATTTTCTATTTAAGGCAACAGTGCTGGCAAGGAAGTTGAGGGCGCATGGGAGGCTGGGAGGAGACACAGCCAGGACAGGTGACCCAAACTGACCAAAGGCATAATCCATACCATATGATATCATGCTCAGTATATATCAGTGGGGGGAAGAAGTAGGAAGGGAGGGATGTTTGGAGTGAAGGCATTTGTCCTCCCAAGTAACCATTACACGTGTTGGGGCCCTGTTCTCCTGAAGATGGCTGAACACCTGCCTGCCCACGGGAAGCAGTGAATGAATTCCTTGTTTTGCTTTGTTTATGTGCGTGGCTTTTGCTTTCTCTATTAAACTGTCTTTATCTCAACCCACAAGTTTTCTAGCTTTTACCCTTCCGATTGTCTCCCCGATCCTGCTGGTGGGGGAGTGAGCAAGCGGCTATATGGGGCTTAGTTGCTGGCTTGGGTTAAACCAAGACAATCTTCAATACACAGTGCATTTAGACACATTGATAAGATCCTCCTGAGCCTTCTCTTTTCCTGACTAAACAATCCTAAACAATTCAGGAAGTGTGGACTAGACGAGTAAACAGTGAGGTGGATTGAGAACTGTCTAAATGGCAGATCCCAGAGGGTCGTGATCAGCGGCACAGGGTGTAGTTGGAGGCTTGTCACTAGTAGTGTCCCCCAAGGTTCAATACTGGGCCCAGTATTGTTTAGTCACTGGTCCAGTGACTTGGCTGAAGGGGTAGATGCCTCCTCAGAAAGTTCGCTGATGACACAAAGCTGGGAGGAGTGGCCGATACCCCAGAGAGCTGTGCAGTCCTTTAGAAAGACCTTGACAGCTTAGAGAGATGGGCAGAGAAGAACTGTCTGAAATTCAACAAAGGCAAATGCAGGGTCCTGCACCTGGGGAAGAATAACCCCAGGCATCAGTACAGGCTGGGGGCCAACCTGCTGGAAAACAGCTCTGCGGAGAAGGACCTGGGGATCTTGGTGGAAAACAAGCTGACCATGAGCCAGCAGTGTGCCCTTGTGGCCAAGAAGGCCAATGGTATCCTGGGGTGCACATAAAGAACAGCATTGCCAGCAGGTCAAGGGAGGTGATCCTGCCCCTCTACTCAGCCCTAGTGAGGTCACATCTGGAGCACTGTGTCCAGTTCTGGGGCTCCGCAGTTCAAGAGAAACATGGAGCTCCTGGAGTGAGTCCAGTGGAAGGCGACAAAGATAATTGAGGGACTGGACTATCCCTCTTACAAGGAAAGGCTGATGGAGCTGGGCCTGTTCAACCTTGAGAAGAGACAATTGAGAGGGGACCTCATCAATGTCTATCAGTATCTGAAGGGAGGGTGCCAAGAAGATGGAACCAGGCTCTTCTTGGTGGTGCTGAGCAATAGGACAAGAGGCAACGGTCAGTAACTGATGCACAGGAAGTTCCACCTGAATATGAGGAAGAACTTCTTTACTGTGCAGGTGGCCAAGCAGTGGAACAGATTGCCCAGAGAGGGTGTGGAGTCTCCCTCACTGGAGATATTTGAAAACCATCTGGATGCAATCCTGTGCAATGTGCTCTAGGATGACCCTGCTTGAGCAGGGAGGTGGGACCAGATGACCCACTGTGGTCCCTTCCAAGCTTACCCATTCTGTGGTTCTATGATACTGAGTCACCATCCCTGGAGACATTTGCAAGACATATGGATAAGGCACTTAGGGACATGGTTTAGTGGTGGACTTAACAGTATTAGGTTAATGGTTGGACTGGATGATCTTAAAGGTCTTTTCCAACCTCAGTGATCCTATGATTTTATGATTCTTTCCCAGCTCTCTCACCATCTGCTCCTGTGGGAGATGCTCTGATCCCTTCATCACTGCAGTGGGTCTTTGCTGAACTTGATACAGTATTTCCATGTCTTTCTTGTACCAGGGAGACCAGAACTGGACACACATGTGGCCTCACCAGTGCTGAGTAGAGAGGAAGGATTACCTCCCTCAGCCTCCTGTCAACACTGTTCTTAATGCAGCTCAGTATACTATTGGCCTCCTTTGCTGCAAGGGCACGTTACTGGCTCACATTCAGTTTGTTTTCTACCATGACTCCCATGCCCTTCTCTGCAAAGCTGCTTTCCAGACAGTGAGCCCTAGCTTCTACTGGTGCATCATGTTATTCCTACCCAGGGGCAGGACTTGGCATTTCCCTTTGGTGGACTGCATGAGGTTCCTGTCTGCCCATTTCTCCAGCCTGTTGAAGTCCTTCTGAAGGCACAACAGCCACCTAGTCTATCAGACACTCCTCCCAATTCTGTATCATCTGAAAACTTGCTGAGGGTGCACTCAATGTCACAATGTGCAATTCATTAATGAAGTTGTTAAACAGTATTGGCCTGAGGATCACCCCAGGGGGACACCACTAGAGGCTGGTCTCCAGCTAGACTTTATGCTTCTGATCACAGCCATCTGGGCCTGGCAGTTTAACCAGTTTTCAGTCCACCTCACTGTCTACTAACCTAACCTGTACTTTGTCAGCTTGTCTATGAGGATGTTGAGACTATCGAAAGCCTTGCTAAAGTGAGGATAAAGAGCTGGCAGGCTGGCCAAGCATCATTTTCCTTTTGTAAAGCCATGGTGACTACTCCAAATCACTCTGTGTCCTTTATGTGCCAGGAAATGGCTTCCAGGATTATTTTCTCCATCATCTTCACAGGAATAGAGGTGAGGCTGAGCAGCCTGTATTTCCTCAGATGTCATTTGCTTTCTTCCAGTCCTCAGGAACCTCCCCTATCCTTGAAGCTGTACATGACTTGATGGGACAGGTCCCTGAGAAACCTGATCTAATTACACTTGCTTTGAGCAGAGGGTTGGACTAGATCACCTCTGGAGGTCCCTTACAACCTAAATTTTTCTATGGTAAACTATCAGTCATACTAAAATACAGCTTACTAGTGGATGAAATAGGACTACAAGTTATGTCGTGTCAGCCAGCTCCTCCTTCCATCTCCTTTTAAGGTACTATCTATAAATAAAATTATTAGCAGTTATATCAGGAAAATCATATAGACATCATCTCCTGTATGGAAATAACTTTTTTGGGCTGTTTATCCAGTCAGTATTTTTATTTTTGCTTTGTTTTGTTTTTTAAAGTTCTTTTTCCCAGATAACCACGCATTTTGGGTCTTTGTATGTCTGCCACCATACTTGCTTCTTTCCACCCACTGGTTCTTGGCTCTTGCCTTTCCAGTCACTTCCACCAGCTCTTTATCTAAGACCAGAATCCTTTCCTGTTTACTGGATCACAGTTTCACTTTTCTTAACCAGTCAACTCATGTTTTCCTTTCCTCCTCACTGACTGGGCCTAGTTGTTGTTTTCATGTGCAAATGATCTCTTGGGATGGCTTGAGGGTTGTGTTAGAATCGGACTAGCACATGACCATAAAAGGAGAATGAAAGAATATCCATGTTAATAACCATAGAACATTTTCCATTTCCACCACAGGTTTAGTACTTGCTCCTTTCTGTTTTAATAGGATAACTTCCTTCAGCCATACATCCTAGGCCCTGTATATGGAATGGAATAGACTCTTTGTTAATAGATTGGATACTAGAACCCAGAGTTCATATAATTAATAGCAGAAGCAGCAGCTGCAAGGAGATACCCCATTTAGGGCCATCTGAAGCACATCCATTGGTCTTTGGAGCAATTAACATATAAATAGGGTAAACCAAACATAATCCTCTGCTTAATATATTTGAACTATAAAGTCGGACAAAATGTCATGAACTGCAATAAACCACACACTCCCAACATCACTGCCCAGTTTCAAGTCCATGATTGAAAGAGTAGAAGTACTAGAGCTTTTAAAAGAAAAATTTATAAAAATGTGGATGAAGAAATGTTTTCTTTTGTCTCAAAAGTTCAGTGTCTTTGGCTGACATTTTTCAAAAAGAAGTTAGCCTAATAAGGCATTCTACATCGATATCTTCAGTCTTTGATTACAGTTTAACAATGTTATGAGTGACTTGCAGTTTTTACAGTATCTTAAACAAGGACACATTGGTCATTCTTAATAATAAGCATGTCTTAACAGACCCATTTAGGACAGAAGATTGATTAGTCATTATAAGACCAAAGAAAATGAAGGAACAAGAGAGTGTGTGGGAAAAGATTATCTGAAGAATGAATTTGGCAAAATATATCAGTGGAGAGGATGCTGCAAGTGTTAACATCAGTCTCAGAACACAACAGAGTTGTTGACTTCTTTTGTGTCAATGCCAGATTATCATCAATAAATACATATTTACTGTCACCAAGCAAGTTTTCTACATGCCTTTTGCTTCTTCCTTAACCTTATATCAAAAGTTTCAAGGGGATATATTTAGAGGTAACTGGAAAAAGAGGGAGGGAAGGTTGTCCCTGAGCAACTTGGAAGTTAGCCCTACTCTGTGTGTGTGTGTTTTACCATATAACCTCTAGAGGTCTCTTTTGACCTAAATTATTCTACAATTTTAAGTTTGCACATGGGAGAAAAGAACTTGATGGCCAAAAAGCATATTCATTGAAGCAAGCAAAGCACAGGAAATAGAAGAGTCTAAGAGAGAAGCAAAAGGACATATTCTCCTTCCTCTACCTTCCTTCCTTTGGAAAAACAATAAATATGTATATCATTGCACTTAAAACAATAAAGAAATTACATAATCATTTTCTGTAAGTAACGACTACAGTTGCCTCAGCAATTTAGGAAATTGCCAGTACAATTTAAACTAGAAGAGTAGAGGCCCACATGAAGACTTCTTTATAACACAGATGATCACATTATGACAAATTTAGATCATCCTTCCTATCAGCATAACTTAAAACTTGTCCATAAACTTAAGTTTCTTCCCCAAACAACAAAATGCTGCATATATAGCTTCACACTATGTCCAACCGTAAAAATTACCCAAATTCCTTTTAGATTAATTCAAGTGATCTGAATTCAACTTGATTTCACTCAAATAATAAATTAATATGACCAAAAAAAAAGTTTTTGTTCAAACATTTTTCTTTGCTAGATAAAATACAGTAGCCCATATGATGTCATTAAAAGAGTGTGCATTTAACTTCATATTTTGGCAAACATTCTAATTTAGATCAATAGCCAACTTACATAGTTCCATTTGTGTAGACTGTGTCACTTCCTTCCACATACTGAACCTGGGCTGGGTAGACATGCTGTACCTGTTGCACAGTCTGTACTTGCTGTACCTGCAAACAAGAACACCAGAAATATAGGATAGTTTACCTTATATAAAGAATGGCTAGTGTTTCAGTGCATCTAATGGTTTCTAAACAATACTCTCCATCACAGGACATCCCTGTTCTCACAATTACAGAGAATGTAATATTGTGCTGCAAGTCTGTAATATGATAAGTGAAGTATTAACATTGGAGATGTATGGATATTTTCAATGCCAAAGAGAGAACCATCTAGAAAGAACAAGAACTATGTACTTTACTCCAAGCGTAGAAACTATATTTAGGAAGGAAGAAAATTTTATTTGGTCATCTATATGCTGATTTTCTGTATTTTTTTAACTCTAATTAAACTCTATACAATACAAGCCTCTAAATCACAACTTATATGTGCTGTTAACAGGCAAACTCTGACCTGTCAGAGGAGGTCCTAAAAAATTCAGTGTAATCCTAGAAGAGTCTGGTTCTCATGCATGTGATGCATCATCACATGTCTTCAAGGTGAACTGCTCTGGCAGATGTGCTCTGAAGTGGAGGATTGCACCAGGAGAGCTTTCCAAAAACAGGCAAAACTGTAAAGCTAGCTCATAGAGAGAGGGTACCCCAGCCCCTCCCAGAGTGGGAAGTGTTAAGACCTTGATGAGTGGCAGCTCTGACTCAGCTTGGGTGGGGCCAGGAGTTAAGGCAGCCAACACCTACATGTACAAAAGACACACCCAAGGAGCATAAGTGACAAGGAGTGGGGCAAATAGGGCAGGCAAACAGGGTGTGGCTGTCATGGTTTAGGAATGGTATTCCCCAATTTAGTGCTCCCACTGAAACCACACTGCCATTCCCCCCCCCTTCCAATTGGAGGCACAAAAGGCATAGATCATGGGTTGAGATAAGAACAATTTAATGGAAATAGCAATGAGATAAGAAAACAAACAATAACAGCAACAATATTAATAACAAAAGGTATAAGCAAAAGAAACTATTTACACGGAAAACCTCCAACAATAAACAAATACTGGACAGCTTCCCCCACCACTGTTTTCTCAACTGGAAGGAACACCCTTCTCCTCAGAAGCGAGAGTCCCTTTCCCCCACTCCCTGGCAATGATGTGAGGTGGTATTGAATAACATTAGGGTCCTGGCTATGGCCCCTCACAGCTACTGAAAAAAATTAACCCTGTCCTGGACAGAACCATGCCAAGGCATGGCGTATCAGCCAGGGTAGGCGTGGCGGTTTGCACAGCAGTTCATGCAAGAAGGGCATGCAGGGAGGGCACAGTCCCCCTACCAACTCAGGACGTAAGCCCAATTAGTGGTCATCAGTGGGTTTAGGAAATGCGGTTCTTCCTGACCAACCTGATCTCCTTTTATGACCAGGTGACCCATCTAGTGCATGGGGGGAAAGCTGAGGATGTAGTCTGCCTGGACTTCAGCAAAGCCTTTGATACTGTCTCCCACGGCATTCTCCTGGAAAAGTTGGCAGTATACAGCTTAGACTGGTGCACGCTTCTCTGGGTTAAGAACTGGCTGGATGGTCAGGCCCAGAGAGTGGTGGTGAATGGTGCTGCCTCCAGTTGTCGTCCAGTCACTAGTGGAGTTCTCCAGGGCTCAGTATTGGACTGTCCTGTTTAATATCTTTATTGATGATCTGGACAAGGGGATTGAGTCTACTATCGGCAAATTCACAGACAACACTAAGTTGGGTAAGAGTGTCGATCTGCAGAAGGCTCTGCAGAGAGATCTGAACAGGCCGAGGCCAACAGTATGAAGTTCAACAAGGCCAAGTGCCGGGACCTGCATTTCCGTGACAATAAGCCCATTCAGCACTACAGGCCTGGGGAAGAGTGGTTGGAAAGGGGTGAGACAGAAAAGGACCTGGAGGTGCTGGCTGACAGCCAGCTGAACATGAGCCAGCAGTGTGCCCAGGTGGCCAAGAAGGCCAATGGCATCCTGACTTGTATCAGAAATAGTGTGGCCAGGAGGACTAGGGAAGGGATTGTCCCTCTGTACTCGGCACTGGTGAGGCCGCACCTCAAGCACTGTGTTCAGTTTTGGGTGCTTTCACTGCAAGAAAAACACTGAGGTGCTGGAGCCTGTCCAGAGAATGGCAACAAAGCTATTGAAGGTTCTAGAGAATAAGTAATATGAGGACCGGCTGAGGGAGCTGGGGTTGTTTACACTGGAGAAAAGGCAGCTCATGGGAGACCTTATTGCTCTCTACAACTACCTGAAAGGAGGTTGTAGTGAGGTGGGGGTCGGCCTCTTCTCCTAGGCAACTAGCAGCAGGATGAGAGGACATAGCCGCGAGTTGCACTAGGGAGGTTCAGATTGGACATCAGGAATAATTTCTTCACGGAAAGGGTTGTTAAGCATTGGAATGGACTGCTGTTTTGGGTCTGGCTGAGATGGAGTTCATTTCCCCCATAGCACCCCTCACAGTGCTATGCTTTGCATTGGTAGCTAGAAGGATGTTGATAACACACTAATGTTTTGACTGCTGCTGAGCACAGTATCAGCGTTGTAATATTCCTCCTGGGAGGGGACACAAGTAGGTCAGCTGACTCAAACTAACCAAAGGGATATTCCATACCATATGATGTCAGTTCAGATATAAAAGCTAAGGAGAGGAGCAAGAAGGGGGACATTTGTTGTTTCCAATGGCTGCCTGCTAAGAAACCATTACATGTGCTGAAGCCCTACTTCTCGGGAAGTGGCCAGACACTGCTGCTGATGGGAAGTAGAGAATAAAATCTTGTCATTTTTCGCTTTGCTTTTGCACATGCAAGCTTTTGCTTTGCTTTTGCTTTGATAAACTGCCTTATCCCAACCCACAAGTTGTTTTCCATCTTACTCTCTCCTTTACAGCTGGGGAGTGATAGAGCAGCTGGGTGGGCACCTGGCATCCAGCCAAGGTCAACCCACCACAACTGCCCGGGGGGTGATGGAGTCACCATCCCTGGAGGTGTTCAAGAAACAACTGGACATAGCACTTAGTGCCATGATCTAGTTTATGAGGTGATGATTGGTCAAAAGTTGAACTCAATGATCTTAGAGGTCTTTTCCAGCCTAAACGATTCTGTGATTCATTGCTCTCCCAGAAGAAACCTAGCTATGGTTTCCACTCTCCAGAAAGCTATCACCAGAACTCATGTGTCGACTCAGAGCTCCTGTGTAAACATGCAGCTGTCCAGGCCTCAGGCTGCAGGCAGTGTCAGAGCTTGTCACTGGTATCAGAAGGCAGCAGAGGTAACACCTGTGTGAGGGGAGACAGGTGGATGACCTGCTCCACCTGGTGGCAAAGCTGAAAGAGGAAGTAGAAAGGTTAGGAGTTACAGGGAGCATGAGAGGGGGATAGACTGGTGGAGTCACTCTATCATCCCTGAGACAAATGCACTGGATGTACACAT
Organism: Corapipo altera; assembly: GCF_003945725.1. Lineage (NCBI taxonomy): Eukaryota > Metazoa > Chordata > Aves > Passeriformes > Pipridae > Corapipo > Corapipo altera. The sequence continues at coordinate 299,201 of NW_020885033.1, forward strand.
CACTAGAAACAGAGGATCCTCTACCCTCTCGCCACCAGGCAGAAGGAGAGGACCTAAGAGATGGGAGGGAATGGAAACAGGTCCCTGCTCAGGGAAGCAGGTGAATCACCTCCTGGCCCACCTCACCTTCCCAGATAACCCTACACAATAGGGAGGAGGCTCCTTTTCTGCCATGTGGCTTTCCAGTCACTCTTCCCCAAGCCTTTAGTGTTGGAACTTCATCTGTCTACTGCTGTAAAAGTCAATACATCAGGAACAAAAGGAGGGCCAAGGAGAATCTCCATCCTTTAGTGGATGGGGAGGGAACATAGTGATTAGGAAAAGACTGAGGTACTTAATGCATTCTTTGCCTCAGTCTTTAATAACAAGACCAGTTGTCCTTGAGGTACCTTAGCCCCCTGAGCTGGAAGACAGAGACAAGGACCAGAATGAAGCCCCCACATTCCAGGAGGAATGCAACAAGTACAGGGCAACCAGGGGATCAGGCCCAGTCATCAGGGGTTCATGAAAGGCAAGTCCTGCTTGACTAACCTGATCTTCTATGACAAGGTGACCTGCTTAGTGGATGAAGGAAAGGCTGTTTGCAGACAACATCAAGTTGGGTGGGAGTCTTGATCTGCCTGTGAATAGTAAGGATCTACAGAGGAGTCTGGACAGGCTGGATTGATGGACCAAGGCAAATTGTATGACGTTCAACAAGGTTAAGTGCCGGGTCCTGCACTTGGGTCACAACAACCCCCTGCAATGCTACAGGCTTGGGGAAGAGTAGCTGGAAAGCTGCCTGGTGGAAAAGGACCTGGGGGTGCTGGATGACAGCCAGATGAACATGAGGCAGCAGTGTGCCCAGGTGGCCAAGAAGGCCAATGGCATCTTGGCCTGTATCAAAAATAGTGTGGCCAGTAGGACTAGTACAGTAATCATCCCTTATACTCAGCACTGGTGAGGCTGCACCTAAAATACTGTGTCCAGTTTTGGGCCCCTCACTTCAAGAAAGATATTGAGGTGCTGGAGCACGTCCAAAGAAGGGCAATGAAGCTGGTGAAGGGTCTGGAGCACAAGTCTTATGAGGAGAAGCTGAGGGAAATGTGGTTGTTTAGTCTGGAGAAAAGGAGGCTTGGGGGGACCTTATCGCTCTCTACAACTACCTGAAAGGAGGTTGTAGCGAGGTGGAGGTTGGCCTCTCCTCCCAGGTAACAAGTGACAGGATGAGAGGAAAAGGCCTTGAGTTGTGCCAGGGCGTGTTTAGATTGGATATTAGGAAAAAATTTCTTCACTGAAAGGGTGGTCAAGCACTGAAAGAAGCTGCCCATGGAAGTGGTTTAATCACCATCCCTGGAGGTAATTAAAAGATGTGTAGATGTAGAGCTTAGGAGACATGGTTTAGTGGTGGGATTGGCAGTATTGGATTCGATGATCTTAAAGGCCCTTTCCAACTTAAATTATTCTTTGATTCTAAGATCTACAAGAGCTCTTCAATAACATTTTAGTTAGAACACATTCATCATCCTCACTATAGTCTGTAAAATTCCTATCCCCTCCTTTTCCACCATTAACTCATATACTTTAAGACAAGATACTAAACTACATTGTTAAGTATTGGCAGTAGTCTGGAGGTGCTCAAGAAATTGGGAGGGGGCACAGCTGGGACACCTGAACCCAGCTAACCAAAGTGATATTCCTTACCCTTATGATGCCGAGTCCTGTACTTTGGCCACAACAACCCCATGCAGCACTACAGGCTGGGGGCAGAGTGGCTGGAGAGCAGCCAGGCAGAGAGGGACTTGGGAGTTTGGATTGACAGGAAGCTGAACATGAGCCAGCAGTGTGCCCAGGTTTCCCCTTTTCCTTGCAATTTATTATGATTACTTTTTAATTATTAAACTTCTTAACCCATGAGCTTTTCTTTTGGCACAGTTATAACCACAACCAGCAGGGGATGCTGGCACGCCTCAGGAGGCAGGGGCTGCAGTGCCTCACTCACGGTCACCCGGTGGCGCTGTTGGGCCTCTGGGAGATGCAGATGGGGGGGAAAACAAAGGGAACGGTTTGCCAACCTCCAGATGAGCTCACGTGGCAAATGGTATATCTCAGCTGTGGCAGCTGGTCTGAGACCCAAGGGGAGCCCTCCCACAGGGACTATCTTGCTATATCCCAAAATGGGGGTGGTTGGAAGCCCCTCCTCAGGCAGTGCCAGCCCCAGGCAGTCCATGCCAGGCCCAGGGCTGTGGAGGTGGCAGCTGGCAAGGGACAGAGATGCCAGTCCATCCAGCAAAGAGCAGGGAGACCAGGGGACAAATGAGAGCTCCTTTGGTCCTCAGCAGCTCTGAGGGGCATCCAGGCAGTGGGCAGAGGTGAAACTGGGACCTTCCTCGGGGCTCAAAGAAGCTAATGACCCAGCCAAAAAAAAAAAATTAATCCGGAGACCCTCTCTCCACACCCTTCCCTCAGTCAGGGGAAAAGTGCAGTCCCCAGGAAAAAAATCAAAAAACAACTCACCTCCCCCTACAGTCTCCCAAAGCCTTAGTTTGGAATGTGGGACTATCAGCTAGCTAATCCTTTTGTGTGTGGCTCCATGCTGGCCATCCTTCCAGGCCAGGGGAATTCAGTCAGCTAGCTCCCTTCCCCCTTCCATTGCTCAACACCTTTCTTTCCCAGTGGTAAAGGGAAAAAATTCAAAGCAGGATTATTTTTTTCTTAAAAGAAAAACAAACTATGACAGTCGTTTATGAAGATGTTGAAGAGCACTGGGCCTAAAATGGAGTCCTGTGGAACCCCACTAGTGATAGGTCGCCAGTCTGATGTTACCCCATTCACTATTACCCTTTGTGCCTGACCTGAGAGCCAGTTGCTCACACACCGCATGACATGTTTATCTAGCTGTGTGCTGGACATTTTGTCCAGAAGGATCCTGTGAGACACAGCATCAAAAGCTTTTTCTCAACACTTATCCTTTGCCACCTATCCTTTTCTCTCTAAACCAGTATCTCCTTCATATCCTGTCCTAATCACTGAAAAATCATCTGTGTTGGCTTTTGTGGGAAAAAAATAAGGCAGTTTTATTACAAGCAAGGATTTCCATGGTTACCTTGTGTTGAGATACCTGGAGGTCATTTTATTTGGGGAGATTGAAGAGCCATTTTATGGTCAGGAGCTGGTGAGTTGCATGTTGTTCTGGTCACTGTTACTTACTGCTGCTTACTGCTTTGTTTACTGTTCTTATTGTTCTGGCCACTGCTTTACTTACTGTTCTTGTTGTTCTGATCACTGTTAGGCAAATGGGAAAGCATGTAAGGCAGTGAGACCAATTTGGGCTTGCTGCCAAGGGACCATGTGGCCGAGGGCAGGGAAACAACCTGATAGGTGCATGAGGACAACCAATGGACTGCACCAGAAAGGAAAGATTGCCTTTTAAGGAAGAAAAGAACAAGGGCTGGCATGGGAGGAGCGAGGGAGTGTTTATGTAAATCAAGAGACCTTAAAAAGGGCTCATCCCTCCCATTCGGATGTGCTCGAACCAGGTCATGAGTTCAGTGCACCCAGTGCGCTGTCAATAAAGTTCGTTGTTTCACTTTATTTGACCGTCTTCAAAATTTTAATTAGAGATATTTCTCACACTTTCACTACATAGCATCACCTTTTTAGTCTAAACAAAATATTGCAGCAAACTCCTCTTCCTTGGCCATGCTGATCCCCTAACATTCCTTTCTGACACCTTACTTCAGTTATACTTTCAAAATAAGACTCAACTAAAAAAATACAATTCAATAGAATCACAAAATACTCCAAAATACAGATGAAATATTCAGTGAAACAGAACTATTGGAAATAATAACAGAAAAAATAAGTAATATCCTATTGAAAATATATGCTGATATAAACTATATCTAGTTTTTTAAAGTTTAAAGCAAAACTTAGAAGAATTAACCACAGTAAGCCTCATAGAAAGCTTTACTAAGTCCAAGCACCACAGAAGCTTAATTTACAAAGTTAGCACAATAATACAAAGACCTTTTTGAACGGGGAGAAGGTTTTAAAGGGGAGAACGGTTTTAAACTAAAAGAGGAGCAAATACACAAAGATAAGCATTTAAATTCATGTTAAGTGCCCAATTCTTGAATGTTTTGCTGAAACACTGGGGTTTTTTGGGGGGGAGGGGTTTGGCAGGGTGTTTTAAAAAAAAGCAAATGTATTCCAAGGTACATTAGAAATAAAAGTGATATTAATGGAATTATGATGCATTATGAATTGAGTCTGTATACCAGGAAAAATTATTAGTGAAATGTATGAGGCTTTTAAACAGCATTGCAAAGAACATGCAGAAAAACATCATCACCTTAAATTTTAAAACTAAACTTAACACAATGCTAGATTTTTTAGTTTAGACAACAGCACAGAAATAGACATATAATTTAACAAGTTATTCTCAGTTTTAATATTGTTGATTTTGAAACTGTAAAGCCAATTTATATTGAAAAAGAACATCAGATTTCACCCAAAGAACCTAAAACAGTGACAGCTGAATGGAGGGGAAGTGGAAAGGGAGATACTGATCTCTTCTTCCTGGTATCCTGTGACTGGATGAGTGGGAATAGTTCAAAGATGCATCAGGGAAGGTTCAGACTTCATATTAGGAAACATTCCTTTACTGAGAAGGTGGTCAAACACTGGAACAGGCTTCCTAGAGAGGTGGTTAATGCCCCAAGCCTGTCAGTGTTTAAGAGGTATTTGGACAATGCCCTTAATACTATGCTTTTGGTCAGCCCCGAAGTGGTCAGGCAGCTGGACTAGAAAATCATTGTAAATCTCTTCTAACTGGAACAAATAATTAAAAAAAAAAAAGCTAAATTACACATACTAAAGGAGTCTTGGACTAAAGTCATGGCTTTTCACATTCAGTTCCTGTTTTCCAACTCCCACTTCCCTCCTCAGTCTCCCCATGCACCACACTCTCCAATGTTGGTGGGGCCGCATAGGTGATTAATCATGTCACAGAAGTGTGTGCTGAGCTGACTGCTTCAGAAGCCCCTTTAATTCTCTGGCAAATCCAAATTATGCATTACTTAAGGTTTTACTTCATAAACTTATCTGCAGTTGCTCAAGAACCTGCAGGGAATTCAGCTTAGAAGTACAGAATTGCATTGCTTTTGTATTTTACATCTTTATTGTATTTATTTCAAAAATTCCATATTCCTTTCAAAAGAATAAATGTGAATATTTAATAAATTAATGTAATTTTATGAGATATTGCAAACATTTCATAGTAATCTACTTTTAGAATCATGCGTATATATTTCTGATGGTTGACAAATATTCTAGTTCAAGAAATAAACCCTGAAAACTGCATGTCTGCTTATGTAGCTATTTTAGTTCCATCAAAATAAAATTGAATAAAACAGTAGAAAGGAATTGGTTTTGCAGCCCTGTACAAAATCAATTCTTTACTACACCTATTGAAATGCATCATTATGTCTTGTCAGGGTTTTTTGTTTACCCAAAATTAACAGATACCTACCTGTTGCTGAACCGGTACCTGCTGTACTACCTGTGTGGGCACTGCTGCCTGGCCAGCCACAGATGCCTGTAAAGTCACAGTCGAACCTGTATCTGACCCAGTCTCTGATGTCTGCATCGTGGTCTCTGAATAAAATTAAAATGTAAAATTAAAAGTTCAGCACAAACTTATTTGCTTTTTGTCACTTATTCAGATCTTAAAAGAAGCATATTCACCCAAAATCAAATCTGGGGATTAGCTAAAGATTATTTCATGCACTATTACATGAGTACATGGAGATACTTAATTTATTTTTCCTTTTTTAAAAATTCTGCTTTGGCCTAAAATATTAGAAATTTCATATTATATATTATTGCTTTGTCTAATCTAAGGTCTGCTTAGAACTTGCAACACGCCAAGAAGAGAATAAGCTTTGGGCTTTGTGATTTTTTTCTAACAGTTTACAGTCTGATCCGTAATAGCAAATATGTTTATCGAGTCAGAAGCAAGGTGCACACAAACCTATTTACTGCTTTGAGGTAAAGAACTCTTAGAAAACCATCCATTCACAGGCTTTATTCTTCTCTAACTACACTTGTATACATTATCTGCAACTATTGTTAAATTTTGAGAGGAGATTCAAAACCTTATACCATATTAAGACAACACACTTTAAGCTACCTATATGCACAAAAATAATTAATTCTAGAAGCTGCACATATAAATATTTATTTCTTAATCAAGCACGCCTTCACAAAAAGACTTGCAATCATCAATGCAATAAAACTGATAGGTTGAAACATTTCCTACTATCTCATTACAGTTCTAAAGAACTACAAGAATAATTTATGTAGTAATCACAATACAAGTAAATTACAGTACCTTCAGTTTTCAGAAAGAACTAACATACACTGAATAAAGTATACTGTAAGAAATCAATAGGTAAAATATGCAATACCAGAAAAAAATTTCTCTCTTCATTTTCTTCCCTGAAACAGTTCAAATCCTTATGCACTGAAATATTAAAAGTTTTCTCTTACCTAACTTGCCCTCAAAATATCCTATTTAATAGTGTAAATGAACAGAAACTTTTCTCATTTATGTGACTTCAGGAACAACACATAAAAACTAGAAATAAGTCAACATCCTCTGTCCTAATTAGAACAGCTGGGACCAGCTCATCACTGTGTGGGTGTAACCCAAAACTGTGTATTCTATAGCCTTCCATGCCATTTTCCAGAAACTGTTAACAATAAACCATTTACAGCAGCTGCCCAGAGCACGCCTGACACCTCAGGCTATAAGTTGGGTGTTAAGAGGCCTGAGAGATAGGAGGATGCTCCTGTCCTCACACCCATTGTGGAACTCCCCACCCTGAGGGAGGTACTGAGCGTTCCTGCCTGAACCTGAGGATATATAATCTTGGGGTCTTGGGACTTCTGGTACCTCTCGTGGGATCCAGAGAAGGACCGGAACTTGGACTGGACTGCAACCACAACTCTCAACCAGACTGAGACCACCACTCTCAACCGGACTGCAATCACCACTCTTGACCAGACTGCAACAGCACTCCCAACCGAACTGCAATCAGCACTCTCACCAACAGGTTTTCCCCTCTCCTTTTACTTTGGACTCAGGGGGACCACGTGGGGCTCAGCATGGGGCGGGGGCCCCAATGAACACCACTCTGTTCAAGCCCCAGGGTGCTGGGTTATACATCTGGGTTTTGTGGGTTAAAACCAATTGTTTGTCTGTGTAATTGTATTTATTGTATTATTTTTATTAAATTGTTATTCTGACTTATAATCTCTTTTTAGTTGGGTTCATTTCCCCTGCCGGTTTACCTTTAAACCAGCACATCCTCCCATCAGCTAGTAAATGACTACACATTCTTCAAATCTATCCTTCCTCTGGTTTACTGAGTTGCACTATAAATTCTTCATATTCAAATGTTGAGTTAAAGCTCTGGCAGGTGATAGAATGAGGAGCTTCAACCTGGAAAGAAGATTCTGAAAAGCATTTTAAAGGTGAAAAAGTGACTCCAGTAAGCTTGCTTTAGCAGAAAGCGTTAATGTAATCACTGGAGTTATAAACAGGTATTTTACCCCTACATGAGGTTGTGGCACTGACAATTTTAAGAGGAATATTCAAAATTTGTATACAGCACAAAGATGGTCCAACAATGAAGGAAAATGCCTTACAAAGAAAACCTATTTAGAGTATCATAAAGAAGACTGAGGATGACTTACTATATTGGGTTTATGTGGCCAGGTTTTGGTAGTTGGGGTGGGGGCTACAGGGGTGGCTTCTGTGAGAAGCTCCTAGAAGCTTCCCTCATGTCTGGCAGAGCCAATGCCAGCTAGCTCCAAGATGGACCTGCCGCTGGCCAAGGCCAAGCCCATCAGCGATGCTAGTAATGCCTTTGGGATAATAAATTTAAGAAGGCAAATAAAAAGGTATTGCACAGAAGGAATTGCAGCCAGAGAAGAGAGGAGTGAAAACATGTAAGAACAACTACGCAGATACCAGGGTCAGTGAAGAAGGAGGGGGAGTTGTTCCAGGTGCCAGAGCTGAGATTCCCCTGCAGCCCATGGTGAAGCCCATGGTGAAGCCCATGGTGAAGCATAGAATCATAGAATCAGCTGGGTTGGAAGGGACCTCAGAGATCATCAAGTTCAACCCTTGATCCACTACCACTGCGGTTACTAGACCATGGCACTAAGTGCCACATCCAGTCTCTTTTTAAAAATCTCCAGGGACGGAGAATTCACTACTTCCCTGGGCAGCCCATTCCAATGTCTGACCACCCCCTCTGTAAAGAAATTCTTTCTAATATCTAACCTAAACCTCCCCTGGCACAACTTGAGACCATGCCCTCTTGTCTTGTTGATAGCTGCCTGGGAAAAGAAACCAACCCCCACCTGGCTACAACCTCCTTTCAGGTAGTTATAGCAGCTGTGCCCCTGCAGCCCATGGAGGTTAACAGGGGTGCAGAGACCCACCTGCAGCCCATGGAGGACCCCCCATGCCATAGTAGGTGGATGTCTGAAGGAGTCTGTGACATCGTGGGAAGCCCAGGCTGGAGCAGGCTCCTGGCAGGGACCTGCAAACCTATAGAGAGAGGAGCCCACACTGGAGCAGGTTTTCTTTTTGTGACCCTGGAGAAGGCTGTGCCTGAAGGGCTGCAGCCTGTGGAAGGGACCCATGCTGGAGCAGTTAATGAAAAACTGTAGCCTGTGGAAGGACTCACACTGGAGAAGTTCATAGAGGACTGTCTCCCGTGAGAGGGGCCCCACACTGGAGCAGGGGAAGGACTCCTCTCCCTGAGAAGGAAGCAGTGACAGAAACAACCTGTGATGAACTGACTGTAACCCCCATTCCCCATCTCCCTGTGCTGCAAGGAGGGAGGAAGTAGAGCCTGCAAAGGAGGGAAGGGTGGGGGGAAAGTGTTTTTAAACTTTGTTTTACTTCGCATTATCCTGCTCTGATTTTGATTGGTAATAAATTCAAATAATTTCCCCAGGTCGAGTCTGTTTTGCCCGTGATAGTAATCGACAAGTGATCTCTCCCTGTCCTTATCTCAACTTATGAGCCTTTCATTATATTTTCTCTCCCCTGTCCAGTTGAGGAAGGGAGTGATAGAGCGGCTTTAGTGAGTACCTGGCATCCATCTAGGATCAACTCATCACACTTATACATAATAGGAATTAGAGAAATCTTCAGTTTTGCACAGAATTACAGAATTGTTTGGGTTGAAAGGAACCTCTTGAGATCATCTAATCCAACCCTCCTGCTCAAAACAGCGTCACCTAGAAAAGTTGCTAAGGGCCACGTCCAGTTGGGTCCTTAAATCTCCAAGGATAGACACTCCACAACATCTTTGGAAAACCTGGTACAGTCCTTGACTAACCTCACAGTAAAAAAGTGTCTTTGTTCAGATGGAATTTCCTGCTTTTTTCCATTTGTGCCCATTGCCTCCTGTCCTGTCAAGGAGCACCACCGAGAAGAGTCTTGCTCCCTCATCTTCACTCCCTCCCATCAAGTATTTATGTGATGCCTTTAAATTTTAGGATTTTTAGCTTTTTGTAGACTTTAAAGTAGCTGTATAGTCTCTTACACTTTAGAATACTATTTAAACACTCACCAAACCCTATCCCCCATTTCATATCAAATTTTCTAAATTCTTTAGGCTTGTTTAGACTTCTTTCAAGGCAGGCCTTCATTCTGTTTAAGAACATTTGCACCCCAGGCCTGAACCACAAGATACCATCATAGTCAAAGCAACCTTCAAGCCCGGAACCTTGGAGAAGCTCAAAAGACAGTACATGTTGTGAAGAGGAAGATGAGGAAGAAAGGGGTCTTAGGACCTCCGACTCAATTTCCAAGGCATGCTTGGGAGTCAGATCTGGAGGCAGGTAGTTCTCAAATTGGTCCATAAATTGTGGAACCCCCGGACATGAGGCACACGTGCATCTTGTTTGTACTCCCATGGCCAGAGGGCCTTCATTAAAGACCTGCTCTATATCTTATCTCTACTAAATTTGCCTGGAGCTTTTTTTGCTCCCAATCTTAAGGCATCAATACACAGTGATAAGATCCTCCCTGAGCCTTCTCTTTCCAAGCTAAATAGTCCCAGCTCTCTCAGCCACTCTTCACGGCATATGCTCCAGTCCCTTAATCATCTTTGTGGTCCTTTGCCCTTTCTTGTACTGGGGAGCCGAGAACTGAACATGGTACTCCATATGTGGTCTCACTAGCACTGAGTAGAGAGGAAGGATCTATCTTGACCTTCTAGCAATGCTCTTCCTAATGCAGCCAGTGATACTGTTGGCCTTTTTCTTGTCATGAGAGTGCAATGCTGATTCATATTCAGCTTCTTGTCAATCAGGATACACATTTTCTTCTCCCCAAAGCTACTTTCTAGCTAGTCATCCTGCAGACTATACTGGTGCCTGGGGTAAGTCCTCCCCAGATGCAGGACTTTGCATTCCCACTTGTTGGATATCATGAGATTGTTCTCTGACAGTTCTTTAGCCTCTGAAGATCTCTCTGAATGGCACAACAGCCATTTATCAACGGCTCCTTCCAATTTCGTAACTGTTGCTAGGGTTGTTCAACCTGGAGAAAAGAACACTCCAGGGAGATCTTATAGTGGCCTTTCAATAATTAAAGGGGGCTTCTAAGAAAGATGGACTTTTTACCAGGGCTTGTAGTGACAGGACAATGGGCAATGGTTTTAAATTGAAAGAGGGTAGATTTAGATGGGACATAAGGAAGAAATTGTTTACAATTAGGGTGAGGAAGCACTGGAACAATCAGATTGCCCAGGGAAGTTCTGGATGCCCCATCATTGGAAGTGTACAAGGTCAGGTTGGACAAGGCTTTGAGCAACCTGATCTAGTGAAAGGTATCATTGACTATGGCAGCAGGGTTGGACCTTTAAAGGTCCCTTCCAACACAAACCATATGATGATGATTCAGAGAGATATGGCCCATCCAACTACTGATGCAAGGTCCCTCACTCACTCCTGTAGCTGACACCACAGGCCCCAGGGTGCCTACATCCCCGTCTGACTCCAGTACCTGGGCACCAAATTTCACTCACACACACCTGTCTCACCAGCAGCTGGCACCTGTTCCTTGCAGCACACATACTGTCCTGGTTTCATCTCGGATAGAATTCGTTTTCTTCTTAGTAGCTGGTACAGTGCTCTGTTTTGGATTCAGTTTGAGAATAATGTTGATAACACACTGATGTTTTGGTTGTTGCTCAGTAGTGCTTACCCTAAGACAAGGACTTAGTGTCTCATGCTCTGACAGTGAGGAGGTGCACAAAAAGCTGGGAGGGAGCATAGTCAGGACAGGTGACCTGAACTGTCCAAAGGGATATTCTGTACCATAGAACATCATGTTCGATGAATAAACTGGGGGCAGTTAGCCAGAAGGGGTCAGTTGCTGCTTGGGCATTGGTCAGTGGGTGGTAAGCAATTGTATTGTGCATCACTTCTTTTTCTTGGGTTTTACCTTCCTCTGTCCCTCTCCTTTTTATTACAATTATTAGCAGTAGTATTAGTATTACCATATTACTATCAATACTATTATATTTTACTTTGTTTCAATTACTATATTGTTCTTATCTCAACCCACTAATTTAATTTTCTTTTCTTTCCTGATTCTCTGTGCTGGTTTAAAGGAAAACCGGCAGGGGAAATGAACCCAACTCAAAAGAGGGATTATAAATCAGAATAACAATTTAATAAAATAATACAATAAGTACGATTATACAGACAAACAATTGGTTTTAACCCACTGTAGTGGTTTGAACCCTGTTTTCCCCCAGAGGCTAAGAAAAGTGGTAACCCCCAAGGGGTGGAAACCCCTGGAAGTTTTGAAGTTCTGTCCAATGGGTGCTCCTGCAGAAATGTAAACATACCACAACCAGACCGGAAGAGAAGAGTTGTAGTTTGAGTTGTAGAAGAAGTAGCCATGTTGTAGAGCCACGAGGAAAAGGGGCCCGGAGCCCCTCGGGGCCTCTGGGGCCCCCCCCAGCCCCAGTTGGGGGCTACAGAGACTTGGAACAGTGTTAAGCTGGACTATGTGTCTGTAGCTGTGAGCTGGGAGATGTTTTCTCCAAACTGGGCAGCGGCCGGAGAAGAGCAGCAGCCGGCACTGACCGGAGAAGCGGTGGCAGAGAGCCAGAAGAGATAAGACAGAGCAACAGAGACATGCAGCACCAGAGAGAGAGAGAGAGAAGAGCTGAGAAGCTCAGAGCGTCCTGGGAAGCTGGACCGGGATGGAGAGGAATGCAGAGGGGGTGACCTTGGCTCCCCCCTCGCACTGCTGCCAAGGTGGCAGCCTGAGGCAGGGCACAGAGGCCCTGCAAGGAGCTTGAATCTCCTGGAGATGCCAGACCGTCACGAAGCCCCCTGTGCTCGTGATATGACCGTAGTGGAACGACCTTTGTCTGGAGTTACAAAGCCCACGGAAGACCCCTCGGTTGGTTGGCGACGGGGCCGAGGGAGCTTGGATACCTCCCTCGTGAGTGCTGGCAGAGATCCAGCAACAGCTGCATGCATGAGAGAGAGAGATAGACTGCTTCTGCTACTCTGAAGAAGCTGCTGCCCTGAGAGACTGGAAGGGATCTGTCCTTCTTTCCCTCCTGGACTTTTATTTGGAGGGGAGAAGAGATCTGATCCATTGTAAATACTATATGTCATGGTAGAGATAGTTGTGATCGTGTGTATAATGTGTTATAGTATTTATTTGTACAGTCATTGTAATATATTCCCTTTCCCCCACTTTGAGTCTGGTTGTGTTTTGTCTGGAAAAATCCATCTCACATTGGGTTGAGATGTGGGAGGGGGAATGGAGCTAGGAACTTGGATTTTGAGGCTACCTCAAACCATGACACCCACAAAACCCAAATGTATAACCCAGCACCCTGGGGCATGAACAGAGTGGTGTTTGTTGGGCCCCCTGAGTCCAAAGTAAAAGGAGAGGGGAAAACCTGTTGGTGAGAGTGCTGTTGCAGTCTGGTCAAGAGTGGTGGTTGCAGTCTGGTTGAGAGTGGTGGTCTGCAGTCTTCATCTGGATCCCACAAGTGGTTAAAAAAGTTCCAAGACTCCAAGATTATATATTCTCCAGTTCAGGCAGGAATGCCCAGTACCTCCCTCAGAGTGGGGAGTTCCACAATGGGTGTGAGGACAGGAGCATCCTCCTGTCTCGCAGGCCTCTTAACACCTAGTTTATAGCCTCAGGAGTCAGGCTGCTCTGGGCAGATGGTGTAAATGGTCTTTTGATAACAGTTTCTGGGAAATGTCATGGAAGGCTATAGAATACACAGTTTTGGGTTACACCCATACAGTGATGAACTGGGCCCAGCTGTTCTAACTAGGACATTCTCCTTCTCATCACACCAGCGGGGAGGGAGGGAAGTGAGCGAGCAGCTGTGTGTGGCATTTAGTTGCCAGTTGGGGTTAAACCATGACACATACACAGGGGACAGAGAGTGAGATTAGGTAGAGTGATAGTTAAGAAAACATTTTAAAAGAAATATAAGAAAATAGGACATACTGCAGTGACCAGATGCAGGGCTCAGCCAGGCCCCGTTTTACCTGTGACTGGCTGGTTTTATGCTTTATCCCCCTTTCTGTCTATCCCCCCTCTTTGTTTCTCCCTGCTTCCCCTCCTACGTCCCTTTATCAGTTTGTATTGATTCCCACATCCCTCCAAGTTTGGTGTCTGGGCCAGCCCTTGGTCTAACATCTTATCAGTTGCAAAGTCCAGGTTGATCTTCCTGGAAGTGGTGCCTGTAGTTTCTTGACAGTCCATTAATTAGTGTAACTAGTGAGGTTTGTTTCTTGTCATTGTCTCAAACTTCTATCGTAGTAGAGTAGATTTAGGAATGGTACTCCCCAGTTTAGTGTTCCCGCTGAGACTCTCCAAACCACATGCTTGCTCCCCCTCCCCTTCCCCCTGCAGTGAGATGGAGAGGAGAATTGGAGGCACAGAAGGTAAAGATCACAGGTTGAGATAAGAACAATTTAGTGTAAACAGCAATGAGATAAGAAAACAGTTACAGCTACAATATTAACAACAAAAGTATACAAAAAGAAAGAATGATTCATATGCAAAAATGCTCACTGCAGAACCTGTGACAATAAACAATGGCAATTGGCTTTCCCCTCTATGTTTTCTCCACTGGAAGGAACCCCTTCTCCCCAGAAGAGAGAGACAGTCCTTTCCCCCTGTCCCCAGCAATGATGTGAGGTGGTATAGAATAATCTCCAGGTCCTAGCCATACCCCCTTGTGGCTACTACAAAAATTAACCCTGTCCTGACTGGAACCAGGACAACCCAGAACCCTGTCAAGTAGCTAATAAAGGGTCTGTTGAACATGAAGGCTGGAAGCTGGTCACTGCCTGTACTAGAAGGACGGCTTCTCCTCCTGAAAACTTGATGATGACAAGTAGGACTGGCACTTTTTACAACAGGTATGAAACCCTGGAACCAGAAGGACAGTCCACTGATGAGGTGGATGAAGGTCCTTCTGGGACAGAGGGGCCACCTAGGGCAACACAGTCTACCCCCTGCATTATGACCTCCTCTGTTAGGAGGAAAAGAAGAGTAGTTGTCATAGGTGATTCCCTTCTAAAGGGGAATGGAGGGCCCAATATGCAGACCAGACCCAACTCACAGGAAAGTATACTGTCTCCCAGGGGCTCAGGTAAGGGACATTACTGGAAAATTCTCCAGTCTAATAAGGCCCTCTGATTATTATCTGTTATTGGTTCTTCAAGTCAGTAATGATGAGATAACAAAGAAAAGCCTGAGGGCAATCAAAAGGGATTTCAGGGCCTTGGGATGATTGGTTGAAGGATGAGGAGCACAGGTTGTCTTTTCCTTGATCCTTCCAGTAGCAAGGAATATTATAGAAGGGAACAGGCAGATCCATCAGATCAACATGTGGCTTTGAGGCTGGTGTCATTGGAAAAGCTTTGGGGTTTATGACCATAGGATGATTTATACAACACCTGGTCTACTGACACCTGACAGGATGCACCTTTTTCAGAGGGGAAAAAGGGTTCTAGCACAGGAGCTATAAAGGCTTTCAACTAGATTGGAAGGGGGAAAGGGACGAAACCAGGCTGGTCAATGATAGACTGGTACGGTGTGCCAAAACCTGAGGAAGTAAGCACTAGTGGGATCCCTCAGCCTGCTCCACAAGGTGATGGCTACAACGAACCACACTTGAAATGTTTCTACACCAATGCACGCAGAATGAGGAACAAACAAGAGGAGATCAAAGCTTTGGCCCAGTCCCAGGGATATGACATCATTGCCATAAGCGAAACTTGGTAGGATGAGTCCTGTGACTGGAGTGCCATGTTGGATGGTTACAAGCTCTTCAGGAGGGAGAGACAGGGCAGGCGATGGCACCGTATGTAATGGAAGGGCTGGAATGTATGGAGCTCACAGTTGGCAATGGCACAGTTGAGAGCCTCTGGGTAAGGATTAAGGGACAAACAAATAATGCAGATGTCATCGTGGGAGTCTACTATAGACCTCCCAGCCAGGACGATGACACTGATGAACTATTCTTTGAGGAACTAAGAGACACCTCTAAATCAACTGCCCTTCTTCTTATGGGAGACTTCAACTTGCCGGCTGTTAACTGAGAACAGCACACAGCCAACACAAAGAGGTCCAGAAGATTCCTAAAACACCTGGATGACAACTTCATGAAACAGTTACTAAGAGAGCTGACTAGGAAAGATGCTCTCCCCAATTTGTTGCTTGTTAACAGAGGGGATCTTGTGAGTGAAGTGGTGATTGGTAGCTGTCTTGGCCACAGCGATGTTGCCTTGGAGTTTTTTTTATTTTTTAATTTTTGCAGATTTTAGAAGTAGCTGTATTTATCCCTCACCCTTTAGCACAGTAGTTACACATAACCCTATTACCCCATTCCATATCAATTCCCCCTAAATTCCAGTAGCATATTTAGTCTCTTTTTCAAGGTAGGCCTTCATTCTGTTTAAGAACATCTGCACCCTGGCCTGGACAACAAGATATCACGCAGGCAAAGCAACCTTCAAATCCAGAACTTTGGAAAGCCTCCAAGGCCGAGGAAGATGAAGATGAGGAAGAGGGGGTCCCAAAACTCCCCCAGACTCAATTTCCGAGGGGCAGGTCGGGGGGTGGAACGGGGCAAAGGCCAGGGGATGGACGAACAGGGATTGGATGGACATCATTATACAATTGTAACACCTGGGTTAGAGGAGCGTGCGCGTGGTTTGTATTCTGAGAGCCTGAGAGGCTTCATTAAAACCTTCCCTTATCTTACCTCCTAC